>NC_086361.1:16473030-16773030 GCF_036324505.1 Eleginops maclovinus
GTTTCTTTGCAAATCCGGAAATTAAACCAGGAGGATGAGGGGGATTACCACCTGAACCTCAACATACAGTTTCATAACCAGACGGGACTGGTGATCAAGGAGGAGAGAACTGTGCATGTTACAGTGGACGGTGAGTGTTTTCCTATTACATTTCATAATGATCAGTTGAGTGGACTCAGGCCTAACTTCTTTCTTTATTCCTCAGTCCCTGTGTCGAGTCCCGTCATTCAGAAGAGCCCATCTTATGCAGTTGTTGAGGACAAGGGTAACGCGACTTTGACTTGTTCTGTCAAGAGAGGAACAAGAGTTGTATTCCAGTGGCTGAGAGACAACCAAGCACTTGGTGCCAGTGACAGATACCACTTTACTCAAGACAGCTCTACATTGTTTATCAGTACTGTGAGGAAAGAGGATAAGGGAACTTACCACTGTGTGGCCAGCAATGCTGTGAGCCAGGGTCAGCACAGCAGGGCCCTGGACCTCAATGTCTATTGTGAGTAGATCTCAATTCACCTTTTACTTTTACTTCTAAACTGCAAATCTTGTTCCTGTTGTTCATTTGAGAATCTAATAAGCAGTGTTTTAAAATATACGCTGATGGATGTTAATGTGTTAATTCCACAACAGAAAGTCTGGCAATATGAAATGGTGCTCACTTAAAAGAAATAATGTCATGTGAAAGCAGCTGCATTGAGCCCCAGAAATAACAAATTCCCCCCCAAAAATAAGTCAATAATCACAGACTAATATTACAGGGACTAGAATCAGATGTTGTTTTACCTTTGTGGTTGCCAAAATCTCTAATATGGCAGGTGTGATCCTCATTTTACAAGCTGTTGCCTGTGAGTAAAGACAAAATCACATAAAATCTCAAAATCAAAGCTGGGTGAGCTTTTGATATGAAAGAGATACAAGCCATTTATAAGTGTAATATCTAACAGTTATTGGTCTTTATAAACTGGCACCCACGAGAGCTAGTAACATTGGGGAAAATCCCGTGAAGTTTAGTTTAAATGACTTAATACCAAGTACAAAACATTTGGCCGTTGGATGTACTGGTCGCAAAGCCCTTTTACCAATACAAAATTTCAGAATACATCATATTTTTTTTGCTTACACGTGACACTGTATTAGGTCATATGTAAATATCTGATATCAGTCTTCCTGACAACTGTATGTCTGTTATGGGTATTTGCATGGGAGCAGACTTATCTCACAGAGCTCCTCTTTTCCACCATAAACCTAGTAGTAGATGCACTGATAAACCGGCCAATTTTTGTGAGTCTGAGGTTGCGTCTAGGAAAAACACATGTATAATCATTCAGTAAATTAATCTGAATTTGTCTGACTTTTCACAAAGCTGATTATTTCTGTATTGGGTATTGTATATTGGGAATTCAGAGGGATGCAGAACATTTATCAGTCTGTGTGTAAAACAGTGGGTGTGTTAATAACATGTCATTGAGAAATGCATCACAAGTAAATCCAGCATTGCCATAATTTCTGCTTGCATAGACAGAGCATGTTTGTGTTAGCATTCAGTAGCATACTGGAGAAAGAAATTACACTGCTATCAGTTAAAATACCTCCTTATATTCAGTGTTGAACCTATTTATTTTTATGGTAATGTCTGACCGAATAACATTTAAACTGAAGGATGTCACTCAAAGAAATAACACTGCTCATGGACTGATTACGTCTGATACAACACATTTAGTCTGCTATGTTTGGGTTTTGACTAATGCTATGAAACCGTTACGCTTATGAGACCCACAATGGAGAAGTTACTGAACAGCACTCAGTTCTGTTTTCACCATATACTTTAGCTATTTTGTTAGTTAAGTGATGTTGTGCAAAGGCATAACTGCTCTTTAATAACCCTGGTAGACCCTTTTCCTGCTAGACCAAACCAATGACTCTGTTTTGAACATATTTTAGCTGCTGTTGTCCCAGAAAAGAAAAGTAACCTTTTATATTATAACGACTTTCTTAGCTGCAAACTGTCATGTCATATTTCCCTGACCCTCTCTTGCTCCTGCAGATGGCCCCTATAACCTGGGGGTGAACTCAGACCAGGGACTGCGGACAGGGGAAGTGTTCACCATCAACCCTGGAGAGCTGATCTTCTTTGAATGCCAGGCTGACTCCAACCCACCCAACAGCTACGTTTGGATCTCCAAAAGCCACAACACCACCGTGGTCATCGCTGAGGGCCCGCGGCTGGAGATGCGCTCCTATAGGTTGGCCCAGGCTGAAGAGTACCTGTGCCGCGCCTTCAACAACGTGACGCAGAAGCAGGACGAGGCCCAGTTCACTCTGGTGGTGGCCAGCTTAGGAACAGGTGGGTTGAGGGTGGAACATGGCAGGAGAGAGCAGAGCGTGGGTGGATTTTGGGAATCCTTTGAGATAAACGCTCTGTAAACATTGTGTCATGCCAAAAGCAGAGGAGGTTGATTAGCTTTGAGAGATGTATGTTGACAATGACAAACACCAGCTTGGGAAACATGTAGATGGATAAAATACTGTAGTTAAAACAGTGTTTGCACAACAAGTGAAGTGAAAGCAAGTTATGGATGCAGCATGAAATATATTATGAAACTGGCTTTTTATCTCTGTTGCTAGGTTCCAGCGCTTGCAGCCTGTATTAAAGTTCAGTGGCTGGGAAAGTCAACAGTGGATAACAGCTGTTGTATTTGTTGACTAAGTTTTATAGCATGTGGAGTTTCTGTGTGCCGAATGCGACATTGATATGTTGTCGTGGTGATACTGGGAAGGTCTCACTAATGGTTACTGTTGATACTGGCTATGATTTAAAAATGTGATTATTGAGTCAACAGAGGTCCTGACAGCATCCACTTTTATTGACATCAAAATCTTTTATGAACATTACCAAAGAAAACCTCTGATCCCTTCAATCGAAAAAAGACTAGCCATGAAGACTTCTGTATGAGGCCTGGAAAAAATGCAATGTCTTTTACAATCTGACAAATGCAACCCTTGGTTATTCGTGTGCCAACTTTTAACAACCCAAAGGCAGGCGACGCTTAACATGTCTAACTGACCCTAACCAGCTACTGTATCATTGAGCTCTCACTTGCGTCCACCTTTCGCTTGAGGAATTGCAAAGAACATGGCATTTTCCCGACACTACTTTAAGCTAAATGCTCAATTTAGCCTACTAGCATGCTAACATTTGCTAACTAGCAATGTACAGCTAAGGAGGATAGACATATCTTATCAAAACAAAGAGGACTACGCTGATTGGGAAATTCCAAGATGTTAAACTTAAGATGGCACTATAAGGAACGTTATCTCCAACTATTGAAATGTATCTTCTAGGGTAGAGGTCTTGAATATTACTACCAAATGTTGAATCAATCCATCAGACAGTTGTCAATATTTCTCAAAGCATTATACCTCATGGAAGCGGAGAGAAAAAGTCAGAGAGACACCAACCTTTTTAAGACTCAACTTCTGGGGAGCATGAATGTATCCAACTAACCTAATAGTTGTTGAATTATTTCAGCAATGACCAAAATGGTGGAAAAAATGATCGACATTGCCATCCCTAGAACCAGCTTGGCTAACAAAAATCTCAATGTTCTTCCTGTATTTGTCTAAAGGGAAAGAGAAGCATACCCAAGAAGGAAACTCTTTTTCCCCTTTGGCAGCCATCGTCGTTAGCTCTTTGTTCATCATCGGCTCCATACTGCTGTTCTACCTCAGGAAAACCTGCAATCCTAAGAGAGGTAGGAACATTTCTTATTTTTTTCCTGCATTGACAAAGGTTGTTTTAGTAGTGAGTCTTGCAACCTAGTTTTGCATGGTCCATTTATGAAATCTGCTTGTCTAAATGCTGGTTGTAAGATACACTGAAGGCTTGCTGCACTGGGATCTTACATGTAGAGGTTAATAATGAATATAAATGACTTTCAAATGTCAGTAAAAAATACAGGTAACCAGGGCAAAGTATCTAGTGCATTCAAATAAGTCAAGGTAATGTGTTTATAAACATTTAATTTGTATATTTGTGAATAATTATTTCCCTCTTTCTCTCCATTACTACAGTTCTCATGAGCATATACAACAGGTAAGAGCCTTGAATATAAAATGAATATAGAACATTTACATATAATGTTTAGTGTATAGGCTTTAACTAACCGCTTTAATTTCTTGTGTTTGGCAGGCCACTTTCAGAGCAGAAACGACCACATCGTTCAGGTAAGCTGTTGGTTGTACCTGCTTATCAAAGAAACACACAGCATGGAGTAAGCCTATGTCAGTTTCTCAATATGTATCTATTTTACAGCATATTTTTTAGATGAATATATGGATGAACATGGCTTGTTTTTTTATAGTGAAAGTCATTGCTAAACACAGGATTTATAGCAGTAGAGTAAACAAGGTCAGATGTCTCATTGATTTAAAAAAGTTTTATGGAGCAATTAGAGTCATGTTACTCTAATGTTGACTCAAAATAGATACTAATGCACTGGTCTGATGTTAAAACCTGTGTTTCAACAGGACATGAAGATGCAACAGAAGACTTTGGCATCTATGAGTTTGTCTCTATACCTGGGAAAATGGAATCTGCACAGGTAATTTAACATCATCATTGCTTTAGTGATAATGCAGTAGCTTTTTAAGCCTTTGCTCAAAGGTTATGTGTGCTTAAATTTCCCTATGCAACCACCGTGCAGGCCTCGTGCAGATCTCTGGCTCGCCTCGAGTCAGTTCAGGATATTCACACCACCATCTACGATGTGATCAGACATGTTCCTGAAACACCCAGTCACAGTTTGCTGAACTAAGAAGCAGAGTTGATATGAAACTCATTTCACTTGAACACTCATTGTGTAGCTTTATTCTCTGTTATCAAAGCCTGAAACACTGGTTTTGGTGGCAGGTTGTTTTGCACAAGGGATGAAGGAGAATTGTGTCAATACACAACTTGATCGTGCACTGTTTCTGTCCAGCATTTGGAACAGAAGTTAAATGACTTTTGCTGACATTATTGAGAGATGTAAGTGTAAGTATGCCTTGAAATGTATGTCTTTTTATGTGAAAGTATAACTGAAGTTTGAACTGTTTCACCTTTTTTGTTCAGAATTAAGGATAAGTTCAAGTCAGATTAAACAAAACAAGTTAGTTAAATGTCAGAGGTACCTCCAAGGTACCTCAACTATTTATGTGTTTAATTTAAAATACTAAGGTTTTATTTACCATTTCATCAATATCTTCCTATGTAATATTCCCACCAATGAGAGCCTGTTTTGACAAGTGTTACAATGAATGCATTTTCTTGAATGAAATATATTAAGGTTAATTGTAAATATTGTACATGGATTATCCTGCAGATTCTTTATACATATTATTATATTTGCTCCAATCTATTTATTCCCATAGAACGACTTAACCCTGTTTCCACAATGTAGCATTTTTCGGCTCAACCTGGATATATTGAAAATGCTGACACAAGTAAAAGAATGAATGATTCATAAATTATTGTACAGTTTGCATTCACATGTCTGTTTTGTACTTTATTAAATATATAATGGTTAACTATTCTCTGTATTGTTTTAACATGAACAAACCTCTTCATTCAGCAGCTTATGCATTCATATTGCACTTCTTTATAACCTCTTTTCATAGAATGGTAGAAGCAGTCAGGGCTTGAAATGAACTCTTTTTCATTACAGATCCTGAGAAAAAAACACACATTTTTAGCTGAAGCCAGCAAAGATGTCAGTTGTTCTGCTACTTCACAATCAGTCTTTGTCTGATATGTTGGCTGTGATATCTCTTCTCACAAGTGTTTGAGCCGTATTTGTTTTCTCCAAATTGCTGCAGATTGCTTGTTTCTCTCAGCTTTGGTGTATTGGTATGCTGTGTACCTGGCGTAATATGGAGACAGGCAGCAACAGAAGGATGGTTCAGCATGTGGCAGAGTGCCCTCCACCTGCTCCTCCTAACACCTTGTCACTAGGGAAAGAAAATGTTTGCTTGCTTGTCTCTGTGTGTATTAAGAGAAGAAGATAAGAAGGGAAGAGATAAAGACAAGAGAAAAAGGCATGTTGTTGAGAAACTTGGTCAAAAGAGGTCATGCCATTTTCAAAAGATAATTTTCTCTATATTGAATTTAGAAGTTTAAATATTGTTTTGTCCCCTAGTGTCACATCTGAAGTTCTATTCAAAATGTCTAAAATTCACCAGTAGCTGATATAGTATGGAAACATTTAGAAGGATTTGCCATTTAGCGTTATATTTCTGAATAAATCTTGTGAGTTTAAGGGGATTTCCATATAAATGACATATAATATTTCAAATTTACAGGATACACAAGACAGGTGATTACACAAAACATGAATCCAAAAACATTATTCGGGAAAGAAGATTGATTCTGGAATGAAACGTGACATCCTATATTTTGTTGGTAGAACAGTTACAGAAAAAGAAAGTGATTGTCTCTGCAACACCTCTGAACACTAATATTATTTTATTGACTGCTTTATGATAATCAATGGTCCATATAATAACCTCATATTGAGTCAAGATCTACTTTTCATGATGCTTCCCGGCAAAACAACAAGCAGTTTAATGATTTTTTTCTAATTATAGCTGATGAACCTACCAACTGAGTGTGCCCTGTCTCTGTGGCAGCATCTCCGGGTAGGGGTTGCCATCTGTTCCGTCTCAGTGTATGCTTTAAGGGCGGCTCCACACTGTGGATGAGTGCGTAACAAACAACAGTGGAGTAAATTCACCTAAGGAGAGCGACCTCACCTTCATTTGACTGGGAAATATCCTGAGGCCTCATTAACCAGGAACTATCGCTCACCATGCCTGCTGTCTGCTGCATGCTGCCTGCTTTTAACCAAGCACTGCTCAAAATAACTCTAAAGGGGGCAATTACAAAACAGGTTAAATGGGTCGGCATGCACCGTTTTGGTAATTATTCTGAACCGTTTACAATGCAGAGCCATGTGTAATTGCTTGGCAGAGATGGAGCTACATGGAACTGAGTCATGGTAGACATGACATGATTACATAAGGAAAGTTTGTTTGCTAAATAAAGCAGCGACATATTAAATAAGATAAGATAATAATTACTTTATTAATTCCAGACTGAGAAATGTTTGTGTTGCAGCAGCATAATACAATTATTTAACCAGTCCGTGGGAGCCCGAATTCTTGTTGGTTGCAGGGGGATCAAATTATTTCCCCCAATTAAATGAGCATTAATTAATAAACATTTTTTAATGTACATTTCTGGATTTTGTTTTTGATATTATGTCTCTCACTGTTTAAATAAACCTACCATAAAAATTACAGACGGGTCATTTCTTTGTAAGTGGGTAAACTAACTAAATTGGCAGGGGATCAAATACTTATTTCCTCCACTGTATATACAGTTGTCTATGTACATAAATATTAAGTAAACAGTTAGACAAGTAAACACTATGGAAGTTAACAAAATATAGAGCAGGATATTATATAATATATTAAATAATATAAAACAAAGTTATACATTCTGAATCATAACCTATTTTTGATAACAGTATACCTATGTCAACAACAGAGACATGTACTTAAAGCCACAGACAGTTGTGGAAGTATAACATTAAATGTTCTGCATTCAAAAAGGTGGTAGTTATGCAAATGGTCCATGTCAGTGTTAATCAATAACATATATGTAAAAGGGTTCTCAGCGTGCACCATACCAGTCCCCGCTGACAACATTCATTTTATTGTTTACACTGGCGTTTTGTCTTCTGTAGTATGTCAAAACCTTCACCTGACACACTTATAGGTGACTGAAAGAAAGAAAAGTCAAATGATATTTTTCAGGGAAGACAACCTACAGCCTACTATTACTCAATGTTAAGTTACTACCATCCAGTGGGGTAAGACGGCAGTACATGTATCATAAATCGTGTATAATATGTATTCCAAATGTTTACATCACTTTTGAATATTGTTTTCGTCCAGAACCACATATATTTTCAATGAATCAAACACACACAAATGATATTCTGACAGTTTAGGTCGCTAAACACCTCCTGATATGAAAACTACATTTCCCAGCATGCTTTGGAATTTTCCGGTTCCTGCCGTACCAGTCACGTGACGGTCAACTATGGCTTCTCTCTCGTAGTGATAGAGGCTCATCGTTGACAACAAAACAAAACTGTAACTTTACACATTTCTTTTTCCCCCTGACACAAGTTGGACTTACGATGCAGAAGATCAAGTCTCTTATGGCCCGACAGGTGAGCAAAAAAGGTGTACGGAAGCCGAGCCGCTGGCCGTTAGTCTCTGACAGCTGCAGGTAGCTAGCATGACAGCTAGCTAAGCTAACTAGCTAATTTGACAGCTCAGCTTGTGGCTCAATAAAGGGCACATTCAGCCCGAATAACAGCAGCTTTTTTAACTGCTACACAATATATGTGAACTATTTACCCTACGCGGAGAAAATACATGCGTATTGGTAGTTATACCCCAGAGTTTACGTTTAGACAAGCACTTCAGCAGGGCACAACAGTGGAAACTCGGCGGTTAGGGAAGTTCTCAGTTTGCACTGCAGTTATGTTAGACTCGTTTGTTCAGAACAACACAACAGAGCATATCGCTTTCAGAAATCTGTACTCTGGTTCCACATTTTGCTGTGTGCAATATGGTCATGATGACTAGCAAGCTATATGACAACAGGAAGCATTAAACAACTATAAACTGTACTTCACTTTTTGGAGCTTGTTGAATTTTAACTGTGACTTATTTTCACAGGGCCTGAAAAGCCCCCAGGAAAGCATGGCAGACCTCAGTCCTGTGGAGAACCTGAGGATCCCCAGCAAGGTAAACCGAATGACAAGCCTGAAGCTGTGGCTCTCTGTTTGTTGTTGGGGTTGATGCATTTGAGCTGCATATTGTTTAAAATCAACATCTCTCTGTTAATAATAATTGTAGTTAATAGTTGACAGCTACTTAGTTTTCACTTTGTGGTTGAGCTGTTTTTGTGAAAGTTTTGTTTACAACTGGAACATATGCTGCTGCTCCCTCATTTGTTTCAATATACAGTAAACATCTGCAAAATCTTTAGGCTACTTCTACTAAATGTAACATCCGTCATCCTAAGAAATATTGACCACAACTAAGGATGTGTTCAAGTGTTTAAAAGTAGATAGCCAGAAGTAGATGGATAGTGTGTGTGATAAATGAGCTATATCCAGGGTTCATGACAACAACGTTCTGTCATGATAACGGTAATTTAACGTCTGGATATAGGGATATTTACTATGGTATAGTATCCTTACTGATAAGTCAACAAATCAGAAGTCTATGTAAAATAAACAGATATGAAACAATACGATAAATGCTTGACAAATTGTATGACGTTAACATAAAAGTAAAACTATAGAGAAATGTAAAAAGTGTGTTAAAAAAACAACTGCAGTCTTCAAATAATATTCCTTCAAAATAGTACGCTTAAGTTGGTAAGTACTTGTTATCATGGATTACACAAAAATAAATTATGAGTTCGTCAAGATTAGTTCTATTGAATTCAAAAATGATTCATTGTCCAAGACTTAGTTAGAACTGGAGGATGAAACCCTCTTTATTTGTCACACATACATGCACACAGCACACAGTGAAATTCGATCTCTGCATTTAAACCATCCTAGTACCAGGAGCAGTGTTTTCTGCTTGCCTGTCTGTCAATCCTTACGTCCATGTGTCTGCATTTTTGTTGACAACAGAAAAAAGACTTCTGCTGATTTCCGTTGAATACACGCTGAAAATCAACCAAATCTGCTTATGGGATTATTTTTTTTTACTGTCATCTCTGTGTATGAAGTAGCTGTATTGGTTAACTTGATCTACTATATTATTTATAGAAGCCACGTCCTTTCTAACACGTAGAAGCAGTTATATCGATCGCAGTAATACAACGCGATTGAATGTGTCAGGATAGCTTTACACTCCGACCACACTGTATTACACGGAGCTGCTTCCTGCAAATGACATCAGTTACATCACACTTAAAGGGTTTTCCAGACAGTAATGTAAAGAGACTGATGGCTCCCATTTATATCACTTGAGTTCACATTTTGCATCAATCTTAACCGTAGTAGTGTGAAATATGTTCTGCTGCAATAGTGTTTTAGCAATTTGGCACGGCAAGCGTTTTAAAATGCCATCAGTCATGCTTGGATGTAGAAAGCCTTTCTCATTATTCACTTGTACACATTCAATTCGGCAAGATGAGACAGAGTGAAGCTGCAGAGCGGCTTTACGGTGTAAAGTCACTTACTCCTCAATGCACTGCTAGTTGTTGGCTTTAGGGCTGAACGATTTTGGAAAATAATCTAATTGTGATTTTTTCCCTCAAAATTGCAATTGCGATTTAATAATGCGATTATTTTTTCAAGGTCCTCTTCTCATGTATTTTTCAACAAACACAAGCAATAAATCAATCGTGATTACAATCGTGAACCTCGTGAGGTAGCAACAGTAGCAATGCACGTTCTGCACAATACCTGACGTTGCGCAGCATCTTCCTTTTTAAAGCCAAAATAATTCCACACAACTGACGTGCCGCCCCTCTTTGGTACCAAACTTCCAGCCGTGCACTCTTCTGATGAGCCTGAGACCATTGTGCAACAGGTTCAAGCGCAGCGTTGACTTCTTTCCCTGCCTGCTCGGCTTCGCTCGGCTCGCTCGCTCGCCGCTCGTTTTGTCATATCGCGATATTATCGCAAATGCAATTAATCGTTCAGCCCTAGTTGGCTTTACTTTGACTTTGTCTTTTAGTGATGACCTTCAGTTAATGTGACTGAGTACAATTTGGAAGGCGACCAACTCTATTTATTCACAGTGCAGGGGTGATATCTGCTGAGTCGATTCAACCAGACGTTTAATTTCTCTCCGTCTAAAGACTTGGCTTTTAAAGGCTGACATTGTTGTTGTAGTTTGGCCCTAATGTGAGTGGGACTTTCTTCGTGGTGTGCTTTGCTGTTGAATTTTCGTCTTAGGTTGAAAAGATAAGACTAAAAGGAAGAGCTTTTTTGTCTTTTCATCTAAGAAAGTTACGAAAGGCGAAGCTGAATGTGTTAAGAGAAATTCCTTTTAAACGTGTTGTTTATTTCTAAAGTATGTTCATGAAGAAAGAAAAAGGCAGGGCAGTATCTATGGTGTATTTTTAAAGACGTATACATTTCTTTTTGTCAAAGGTAGGGTTTGTGCTTAGTGTTATTGTCCAAATAAACAGGCAGTTCATTGTATTGTATTTGTGAAGACAATATGCGCTTAGTAAATAGTATTGTTGGTACATATTACAATAGTTTGATCGTCGATTTCTTTGATAATCGTCCAGTCCTTAATGTAAGCCTTTGCATTATGAAAAATGTCCTGCTTTTCACTGTTTATATCGTATTAAAGGGAATATATTTGGGTTTTGGGCTGACAAAAAACAATGGACCTGGACTTTGTTTTTGGCAAACTAAGATGGACATTTCTTTTACTATTTTCTGACAAATTATGGACTAATTTATTACTCTAGAAAGTAATGGGCAGAGTAAAAGATAATACAAATATAATTACCATTCGCAGCCCTAGTTGTTACAAAGCTTTTATTGCAGGAAACTCAATGTCATGATCAAGATAAGATAAGCAGTCATTTATTCTCCAGATACAACCAGTGGGAAAGCAAAGGGGCGTGTCTCCTGAAAGTCTTTCTTTTTATTGGATGCATGTCGCCCCCCGGCTTTGAGGTTGGCGTCAGGTGATGTGGCCAAACTGGATTTGCAGACATCAAACACCCTGGTTTTGTGCCTAGAATATTCACCTTTGTTCATGCTGGCATCATAGCCCCCCCCCGCAGAATTACTGTTAATCTTATTATACCTGCTATGTTTAGCTTATGCGATATGAGGTCGTAGAGAGCAAAATGAGGGGGAGACGTAGTCAGGATGTGAGGATTATTTTCTTCTCTCTATATCATGGATGAATTAAGCCTCCTGTGTGTACTGCAAACACCTGCCTTTTGTGTGTTCAGCCAAAACACGGGTCTTATTATTGGACGGTGTTATGCAGTGTCTTTATTTACTTTGCTCCAGGGCGCCAGCTTTCAGGAAAATGAAATAGGAGCCACACACAGGCTTTGTATACACCGAAACCTACCGCCCTTTTCGATTAAAGGCGAGTAATCCTCTCATGCCTTGGAACACCGCATTACTCAACACACTGCTCTGTGTCGGAGAGTGAGACCAAGGTGCTTGACTGCGTGTGTGTGTCCTTATTAAACTTAATCTGATGCTTACTGCTCAGTGCCAGTCGTGTGTTTCCAACCGTATTAGCCATGATTCACGTCGTTTATCATCCTACTGGAGATGACAGCAACATCTGGCTCACTGTAGGGGGGAGGACTGACTCAGGGGGGGATGATGGAGGATTGATGCTGTCATGTCATTATTTAGAAATGACTGGAAGGCTGGATGGTGTTTGAGTGGCAGGTGAAGACGTTCTGTAGTTAGCCTGTAGTTGTAGATTTAGATGCGTAGGAAAGCCCAAGGACTGCATTTATATAGATCTTTTATTCAAAGCATCAACTCACAAACACACTGACATACTGATGTATTAGGTGGCTACCCAGTTAGAGGATTAATCCATGGCTCTAATGGTGTCTTTACCACAGAGTCTGTTTGATGTTATCTTTAACAGGAAGTGGCGACTCATTTGTTGCAGTCACATGATACCTTGCACCTGTTTTTATCACATATTTTTTATCGCAGCTCAGACAGGTGGCCAGTTACATTTTTGGTTATTTAACCTAGTTACCCCTTCTCCACCCGGTTTCCCTCCCCCAACCAAGGCTTACCCAGACAGAACATAGTTATTGAAGTGATAGGTTAGATAGAAGTCCTCATTGTGTTTGGTTTTGCATTTTTTTACTCTTATGAGGTAATGTCCTAAACGCTCTGAAACCAGTAACGCTTGAAATATTATCAGGAAGTTTTCCAATTCTTTTGACGTTAGTCAGGTCTACCAGACAGAATTTGCGTGCGCTTTCTAAAGGGAAAGGGTGTACAGCAAGGTCCATTGGGAACCTTCCCTGGAAAAAATGGAAAACCACTAGACATCCTGTATAATAGAGTTAACGTCATTCTGGTAAAGCAAAATGGGCATTATGGGTTTGGTACCAATCCTATTTGATGTCTAATTTTCGATGATATGCTCTCTATGACACAGTTACAAATGGGATTCTCCATTGAACCTGTAACCTTACCCCAAGCTTTAATTTCTAGTGTATTACAATTTCATGGCACTCTGTTCCCGTTCCGCACACCTGTTAAAGTGTTTTAGTTTAACTGCTTCGCTAAGACATCTGTCATCTTTGACAGGCCATTTTCTCAATGAATCTTATTGTTGTCCCGCTTGAGGGGAACACAGGAGTTAATTCATTTTAAAAGGTTGGTACAAGTGTATTTTTTTTTATGTCATGTACATAGCTGCTGAGGTGGAACATTTGATTTGGCATACACAGATGTAAGGATGGTTATATGTGCAGACAGCGGTATAGTCTTGGGAGTTTACCCTGAGGGGAAACCATTCTCTCAAAACTTAACTTGAAAAAAGTTACCAAAAAAGCACATTCGCCTGAGATTTTGATCTGATCTAATCTCAGACATATTGATGAAATGTATATATACGCCATCAGAGAAAGCAAAGCTAGATGAAAAAAGTAATTTGTTTCATTTCAACTTCTCCAAATAACACCTTGTTATAAATCACAACATTGGCAGATTTTTATTTCCCTTAACATTTGGGACTCCAAATGGCTCCAAGCTATTTTGTTCACTTTCATGCTTTTGACGTCTGTGATGTAAGCTGCTTTGTGGGCCGACGCTAAAACAAACACATATTATTCCTCTCTCCTTTCCTTATTTATTCAAAGCGGCTGTCTCTCAGCGAGTCAGTTTTAAGGATTTAGTTTGCATGTATTTTGTGTGCTGAAACTTGTAACCTTTTCCACCCTATCCAGCCTTGGTTGCGTCCATTTTTACAATTTCATAATGTTTGTTAGAGCAGTTCTCGATTCAACAATAATTTCAATATATGTCTACTACTGTAATATGATTTGTTGCAGCACTAAATGTAAGTGTGATACATGTTTAGTGAATCTCCGGAAAAAGCTGGTACAAAATATCTTTGTCATGCTGAAAATTGTTTTATTGAACTTTATTGCGGGAATAGGAGCTTTTGCCTGGAGGCTTTAGTTTCCCCGAGGCAAACTGTCCTTCATTCATCTATAGAACTCCTGGAGGTACATGCAGCTACCATCCCCCACCAGCAGGGGTCACCATCAGTTTATCAAAAAACAACCCTACAGTGCATCACCTGCTTAGAATAGTCGTGATTCCTTATATTTAAGGATGAATATGATTGGTGCCTCCAGTGTGCCTCCAGTGTGCCTCCAGTGTGCAAAATATACAAATGAAGATGAGGGCGTGTTTGATAACCTCTTATTAGTTCACACAGGCTATCATTAGGGGGAACACCATGACACTCCTCGTGTGTTATGGCCTCAAATGACCCAATCGGGTTTGAGTTTTTGTATAATTGTGCATCCAAGGTCCTCATGTACAACCGCATGACATCTGTGTTGATCAGATGAGGATATACAGCCAGTGGCATAAATATTCAACACTGATAAAAATAAGGAGGTTTTGATTCTTTCATCTAATAAAGGATAGTGGAACTAATTATCCCTGCGCTCGCTCTCGTCACCCCACCGTCTCTCTCTAGTGTCCACCTTTTGTTTATTCCATCAGGGTGTTGCTGAGCACCTTTTTGTTTGCGCTTGATTCTCCACATTCAATCAACACACGGATATCTGCTTTGGTTCTTTGATAACGCTTGTTAAACCTCTCGCTCGTTTGCATGCAAATGGATTTCTAATTTCCGGGCAACGAGACGAGAGTGTCATTAATCTGCGGAGGAGGGCGCAGGGCGATTCGTTTGTCCCTCATCTATCAAAGTGAAATTTGATCAAAGCCTCACAGCAGCTGATGTTGGGTTTCACATGTAGGGCACAGGGGGCGTCTGTTTTGTTTCGTTGCCCACGCAAAGCTCCAGGTGAAGAAGGGAATTATTTAACCCGAGGTAGCCTCTCAAGGAGTCATTCACTTTAAGATGTTTGGAGTTGTGGACGTCACTGCAGGTGGGAGACTTGAGAGAGACCCTGACACGGGGGAGGTAAAATGCTCTAACCACCCTGGAGTGGCTTCACATCATTGTCCTTTGTTTCAATCTCTCTTTTTCTTTTCCCTCTAACTTTCTCTACCAATGAGTCATCAGCTCATCCCTCCCCCTCCCCGTTCTGCCTTCCTTCTCTTTTGAGCTGATTTCCCACCCACCCTTCTGATGGCAGAGCGTGATCTCCTACCTCTACCCCTCCTTTCCAATCTCACACGCTCACCCACACATTTCTCCCGGGGCTTTAGCTCACTCCTTTTTACCTGATTCCAACATGTCAACACACACACACACACACACACACACACACACACTTGCCTGAAGGTCTGCACATTACACACACACAAACACACACACACACACACACACACACACACAGACACACACACACACACACACACACACACACACACACACACACACACACACACACACACACACACACACACACACACACACACACACACACACACACACACACACACACACAGATAGATGCACACGTGTATTACCATCCTCCCAATTGCTGTGTGTAAAATGTATATAAAAGATTCAGTTTGTGTAATTGACTTAAATAGGTCTATATTTTACAACTGTACTCCCAGCAGCGAGCTCATATACATGTCACTCAGCCAGACACCCTCTCACCCACAGAGGCAGATTTAGTCACACGCTGGGGGGGGACACTTCATCGCATTGCTACACGCCTCTTGCTGATAGTAAATATTTGTGGCTAGGCAGGTGTGTAACAGATCATTTTCTATATAGTGATTTCTATATACACTGCCTGGCGAAAAAAAAGGTCACAAGCCTGTGGGGGGCAGTGCTATGATCTGGGGTTGCTGCAGTTGGTCTGGTCTAGGTTCAGCAGCGTTATGTGCCCAAAGAATGAGGTCAGCTGACTACCTGAATATACTGAAGGACCAGGTTATTCCATCAATTTTTTCTTCTCTGATGGCACGGGCATGTTCCAAGATGACAATGCCAGGATCCATCGGGCTCAAATTGTGAAAGAGTGGTTCAGGGAGCATGAGACATCATCTCCACAGGACTGGCCCCCACAGAGTCCAGACCTGAACCCGATTGAGAATATTTGGGATGTGCTGGAGAAAACTTTGCAGTGTTCCGAATCTCCCGTCATCAATACAAGATGTTGGTGAAAAATGAATGCAAGACAGAAATAAATGTTGTGACATTTCAGAAGCTTGTGGAAACGATGCCTCAGCGAATGCGTGCCGTAATCAAAGCTAAAGGCGGTCCAACGAATATTAGTGTGACCTTTTTTTTGCCAGGCAGTGTATATCTGTATTTGCTATACTGTGAATGCATAGGCTATATGGGGCGTATATAGCAATAATCCTTTAATTCTGGTTCACCTCCTCCCCAAGACAACAGTTTATTTTTTAGTGCTTTAATCTGCTGTTAGATTTATGTGAAATAAAGGATTTCCACTCAAGGCATTTGAACCCACGTTTGATGAGAGCTGTCTTTATGTTGGATGGAATATAAGATATTTGTAATATTTGTAGCTATGCTAGCAACACTAGTGTATGGACGGCTGGTTGCTGGTTGGTTGTTTTTTGCAGACTGAAACATTTGAGAAAGTTTTAGATGTATTGGCCCATTTATTGATGATCACTGAATCCAAATTACATTCCCTATTGAAGTTTGGCCAATGTTGCACTTCTTAAAATGTGATGCATTGCTATGTTCTCTACATTGTTTGGATTTACTAAGACGCCAACAAGCAAACATTTCACACCATTTCGGACATTCAAATCAAAAGTTGGAGGTTAAATGAAAGGTAAATATGAAGCGACTTGGGAAACAGCCAGTTCTGCTTTTCCTGTAGGGCTAACACAGACATTCCACCACTTTTGTGATTGACCCGTGAGTTGACTATATCTGGGCTTCTTGGGAATGGCGGCTTAAAAACCTTCATCTGAAAGACTCTCTGCAGTTATAAGCCCCGACGGATGCACAGCATGTTAATCAATAAGGCTCTGATGTCTCCCAGAGATGCTCTGAAGGGGAATCCCCCGTTGTATTTTTTTTCGGTCATTCCTTTCTTCTTGTCTTTTCTTTGCCAAACCCCATGACAGCTTTCCAACGAAACGAGCTGCAATCCGAAACAACCGCTTTTATTTTTTCCCACTACACGCTTTCTCTCTCCCTCTCCCTGCTCATTGTTCTCTACCTCATATTTATTCTGTCCTCCTTTCACTCCATCCTTCCCCCTTGCCCGTGTCCTTGAACCCCTCTGTACCTCCTTCTCCTTTAATCCAATCTCCATTCCCTTTATTGGTCTTTCCCATGGCTCGTTTCTTTTTTGTTGTTGTTGCTGTATGACCCTGTAACTCTGTTTTGATGTCTTTTTTTAGAGACTTTGTTGTTTTCATTACTTACAAGATGATGTAAATCTCTGTGTCCCAGTGTGTCTGGGACTTTTTAAAGTGCTTTCTTCAAGGACAGCTTTTAATTATGTCTCTATTTGTCACCCTCTGTCAGGAGGAGTTGCGGGAGCTGAGGGAGCAGCCCATCGACCCCCAGGCGGAGCAGGAGATGATCGACAGCATCGAGGAGCTGTACTATTCCAATGACTCCTTCGACATGGTGCAGCACGAACTGGAGGTCAGATATTCTCTGCACGGACCAGAGAGCGTGTCCGTTATTGACTGAATGAGCACCACTCTACTGTAAAAATATAACTACGCCCAATTTCCCACGATTCCCTCCATAAAATAATAATGATTCCATTCAACCCTTCAAAGTTATTCAGATAACAGCAATATTGCATTTGTAATATGAATTAATATAGTCCCCTGTGCTTTGATCTGTGTCTGACTGGCAGAGTTAAAGCTCCGTTCACCTGATGTTTCTTACCCTTCTGCCGAGCCGCATGCGCACCAATGACGTGTGGATTGATGGATTGCATCCGCTCAACAGAGAAAGGGTGTGAAATCTCATTAGATTTATCTTGGTATTGCTACACCATCTGAAATGAGACTCTCAGTCAAGGGGAAAGTAATTACCTATCATCCTTTGGGCCATGGATTTGTAATATCGTCTTCCCTTAGCAGAGTTTGTTTGCTGTTTACTAAATAACGTACTTCTTCACTAATCTTACTCCTGATCTGGCAACGACAAAATCTTTTTGTTATGTTTTCTTAGTGGAGGAGGAGCTATGCAATCCTCATTGAAATCCGCTAAGGTTTTTTTAAAAGGTCGTGGGATATCTTTGAAAAATGAAGATGCTTATATAAGCTCTCCCAGGATAAAGGAAATCCCTGCTGTGGCTCTGAGTGCCAGAACTTGATCTTTTTTCGTAGATCTACATTAAATATTCTCTGTCTGACCCTTTTACTACGCTGAAAATTACAGAGGTTTTTGCAAAAGCCTCCGGTTCTTTGTAATGTGTATGAAGATGTATTCTGAACACACAATAAGACTGTATGTTTGTTTATGATTTATAGAAACTACCCCCTGAGCTAAACCTGCAGGAGCTGGAGGAGTACAGAGACACGCTGAAGAGACAACAGGCAGCAGTAAGTATCCCCCCCCACACACACACACACACACACACACACACACACACACACACACACACACACACACACACACACACACACACACACACACACACACACACACACACACTACGATGAAACAATCAAGGTTAAACTTTCAAACCTGTAATTTTGGGTTGTATCAAGCTGTAAAGTACCTACCGAATGAGGTGCTTGAAAAAGGTCATGAGACTATTTTCTAAAACCTCCAGAAAAATCAAATAAATGGACCTTGAGATGGAAATGTTATTTAATACAATTTTGTGATGCTAATTTCATTTTTGATTTCCTGGTTTTGCCGCTACTTCACTATAGATATAAGTAGTGCTATAGAAATACTATTGGACTCACATCCTAATAGTAAACGACTATAAAAGTATAAATGTATAAAGCCATTTTACTTGGAGCAGCGTGGTCACAAAGCTAGATAACTTGGAAGTTCTTTCTTGACCAAAGAATCCCTGCTCAAGGTCATATAGAAGCTTATCTGGAAAAAGACGGTCATGCTTTAAATCACACCGGCTTACGTGCCAGTTTTCATTTCGATAGAAGCTTGAAATGTCTGCATTTTCCAGCAATTTATCTCAGAGCTCCTACAATTGTCATGTCACCCACAGCCTGTCTGCCTGCATGACAACTCCTTCTGTCCCATCTCAGTGTGTGTGTATCAGTACAGGAGTAGTAAACCCTCTGAACACCATTCAGACGTTCTTTAAGACCCACATCCAAGAGTAATAGATTGTTCTTTGTGCCTGAACTCTGATTGCAAACTCATCTGACGTCAGTGACTGCGTCTTCCTCCTGCAGCCACAGCAGGACCCTTTACTTATGACCCTATTGCTGAGATTAGACAGCTACTCGTAGTTTCAGACTGGAGAGTTTCCCCCGTCAACAAATTCTATTTATAGAAAGAAGTGCTAGAGAAAAAACAGCCCTTTTCCCCTCGGCATCCTCAATTCTCACAGTCCAGTGCAGGTTTTCCTTCCTGACAAGCTTCTGTGCTTTCACACACCTGTTTGTCTCCACAGCTCCCTCGGCTCTAAGTTAGATTTTCTGTACCTCGCCTCATCTATTCCCTCCATGCCTCCTCTTATCCCTCTTTTCCATACATGCAGCTCTTCCCCAAATGTCCCCTCTCTCGACATGTTTGCTATTGCCCACAGAGCAGTCTGTCTAGTTGAGACAATGCTCCGGACTCTGAGGCATGGTGAGACCTACAAATTAGTGGAGCCCTAGAGTACACAATCGTACTCTAACACGTTCCCTCGCTCTGTCTATCTCTCTGGCAGTGAGCCGGTAGGCACCTCGATGGAACAGCCGTGATAATTAGTCCAGTGTGCAGTCAGACGGCAACATCTGAAGCTTTGTTTTTCAGCAGACTCGTCAATACAAACCTGCGATCCTGAGTGTAAATGAGCAAACCTTCTACCTGTTTGTGCAATTAAAATCTGGAGGCTTTTTCTAACACAGATCTTCCCTTCATTTGTTTATGCTTGTGTTTTCTTGTGTTTTACTTATATCATATTCGCAAAACAATGGAACATTTCGTATAAATAATGTATGGTGTACACAAAATACAGTACAGAGGCAAGGAAACTAAAAACCAGAGAATAATTTTTTCCATTTCCCATCGATCAGTCAGACTTATTCAGAAAAGAAATCTGAGTTATGGGATTGGTCATTATGGGGCCATACTTTTTCCTTGGTAAAATAAATAAACGTTATTTCAAAACAACATTGTTGCCATAACGGGGAGCTCGCATGATTTATTTTACTCTTTGATTTGCTTCCATATGGGGAACTCTGAGGCTTGACTTCCAAATGAATCAATGGTATTTTATTGAAAGCCAGATACAGGAGAACACATGACAGGTACTGGCTGAGCGCGGCCTAAAGAGGTTGCTTCATTTATTTATTTTTTCATGCACAAAAATCTGAATTCATTTGAAAATGTACCGCAAAAAATCATTCTCCCATATTTGTCGGGTTTCCTTTATTGTATTGTGAAGTCATACGTGTGGTAGATTGGGTGTTTCCAAACCAGTGCTGATTTCCTGCCTGCTGTGGCTCCTGATTGAAAGACCATCTCTATAGTTTGGCAATTTATATAGGTGCTTCCATACTGGACACATAATGGGTCCCCTACAAACACACACACACTTCCACCCAAGCTTGCAGAGTCTCCTAGTCGCCAGTGTGTGAAATAGAACATTCTGCAAAACCCATAATAATGCTTTCAGTTTCTAACTATGGGGGTTTTGTGAGGGCCTTGCCTCCCGGCAAATGATGATGATGCGTGAGGTTAGTGTGTCTGTGTGTTAGGTCAGGCTTGAGCAGATGAGATGAAGATTCAAAACAGTACCATGTGTACTGGTTTGTACCTGTTTGCTACTCTTCTGCTGTAAGGAACATGGTGCCTAGATGCATGATCATCTTCTATTTCCTTTTCAACTTTCTTCTAAGTCATCTGGCAGAATTTACTTTCTGTGGTCAAAAAATAAATGGTCACAAGTCCTAGGAAGTTCATTCCAGTGTGAAGAAGGGGCTCTTTGGTGGGAAACACGTTCAGCATAAAAGAAAAAAGGTCCAAGACATGCCTATGGTTATGTAATATGGAAATAATTAAAACAATGACTTGCCTGAACATGTGGAAATAGAGCTAAGTTAAAAACTCAAACTTAGCAGCATCCGTCTCCAGCCTCCCTTCAGTTTCCCCTTGTGTAGAGACAAGATGATAGCAAACATGAAAAGGCTTATTATCTGGACTTACTGGAGTCTAAATTTGCTTTTCGATCTGCAAGACTTAAGCACATGCAAAGAATATGTGTTGTTGTAATTCCCATGTAAACTCACAGAAGAGAGCCTTGATTATCATGAACACACATGCTTGTATTATACTCCGAATGGTTTGTATTCAGTGCATTTGCCATCCAAACTCTTATTTGCCTCAACAAAATCCTTGATATAGTTTTAAAGTGCCTTTTGTAGGTACACCTAATGATCAGTAGAACACCGTTTTGCATTCCAAACCCCCTCACAGTGACTATCTGCTCTGTAATGTAGGCTGCAGAGATGTCGAAAGGGGGCGATGTTGATCACTTTGAAGAACATATTCCATTTTTAATGAAACTTGAAAGCTAGAGATGACTTTCCCTCCTGCAGCAATAATGAATTTTCTCCCACCATGCAGTTTAAAAAAAAAAGGTTAGTAATGCTTATGCAACCTTTACCTACACCCTGCCTGGCTGCCAAAGTTCTCCCTGTGTTTCAGTCAGGCTGAAACTATGTCCCGCTGTGCAGAGGAAGTTTCAGGTTGTGTGTGTGTTTGTGGGAAAGGGGAGCATGAAAGATGACATCATTTTATAAAAGAGAGAATCGCAGCTTCAAAGTGAATTCAGGTCACATTGCTCTGGTACTACTGAATCCCCACTGTTGAGTTTACTCTGTCTCAGCCCTTGGCTATTTTAATCAGAAAGACTGACCTTCACTATTAGAGTCTTTTTCATTGCTACCATCCCTAATTAGTGCTGGCTAATTTAGCACTAATTGCTCATACATCTCTGTAAACACTTGCAGGAAGCAGTAAACATCTTCTCATTCAGACATGTATCATAATCCTATGTATATCGAGAGCCTGCAGCCTCCGCTAATGAGCAAACTGTCCAAACATGTCGTCTGTCTTCAACTATAGTTTCCCTCCCTAGCAGTAATTGTCTTACTGTGTGTCTGAGTTGATGAACGCTCATTGGCAATCAATCGTTTTGGACAACATTTAATAAATATTACATGCGCTTGCTTTATAAACCATTCACTGCACAATTAGCTTTAATTGGTGAATGTGAGGGCGAGCAGAGAACTAATGAATTTGGCCTTGTGGCTCAGGTGGGTTTGGTTACTCACTGCTGGGTTTGCATTATGAGTTTAGACTCTTTCACTCCTTTTAAAATAATGTGAGGTGTTACATTTAGAGGGTTGTGGAAAGATAGCGTTATGGCCTTGTATCAAGGCGGTTCTGTGTATAGTTCGGCATGATTCCACATTTTCCTCCATTTACTTTCACAATTTCTTTCTCTTTTTCTGAGTATTACTGAATATAGTTTTCTCTGTGGCAATCTTATCAATGTACCTGAAAGTTAAAAGATAATCTGCTGAATGAATAATTTCAATTGAGCTGCACTCACCATCTGTTAAGCTCTCCACTTTGTATATTGAAAAGAAATAGTAGCCTTGTCTTCTGCATACTAGCATATCCGAACACCTCCTCACTACTGCAAATAAACTCATAAAACATCGACTCTGTGTTGGTGCGCATAGTTTCCCAGTCATACAGGTGGAGGAGGGATTGCTCACTGTGAGTGGGAGAACGGTGGTTGGTCACATCTGCTATAGTACTACCGTACTGAGTGTTTATCCTCTTCTTATTTTATTGAGCAGCAATTCCACTTCATCTAATTGTAGTAAGATTTCAAGCATTTGAGCTTCATTTACTTTTGAATTGACTGATAGAGACCAGATAATCAGCCCTTTCTGAAGGACACAAGGATTCACTGGATATCTGGTTTTAATACAGTCTTTAAATGAGCTACTCCAATCTGCAAGAGTATACAACCTTTTTTCCTCGCGCAACAAAAAGCAGTGATTGATAAAACTCTTAACAGGGGGTCATGCTGATCTTGTGCTAAATACTGTACATGATGCCATAAACAGGGAACATGGTCTTTTCAGATAATTACATTTTCACCTCACATGTGACAAAAGGTAAAAGGTACAAAGAAAAGAAGAGAACATTAGAAAACACAAGAACAGAGGGAACTGCTCTGACAGAATCAAGAGTACTGCTATTGAGAAGGACATTGAATCAAATGAAACTGAGCTGGGGAGGTGGTCTTTTAAAAGCTTTTTGGCTGAGATGTGATTGTTATTCTTGTTCCATCCTTGTTGGCAAGATTGCGCTGCACAAATTGTCTTTGTGGGGTGACATTTTGGAAGAACATCAAAATGTGTCTTTCAGTCTTTTTTATGTTCAATATCTCACCCGCCTCCTCTGTCTCCCTCTCTCCCTGTCTCTCCCTCTCTCTCTCTGTAGGTATCTAAAAAGGTTGCCGATCTCATTCTGGAGAAACAGCCGGCTTATGTCAAGGTAAGCTTCCAGTTATAACGAAGGAGCACGTTAAACTTTTTCCATCTTTTGATGAATCTAAAAGAATGATTCCAAAACATATTGGTTATAATTGCCTTATTCTCTTTGGGAAAATGATCTTCTTTGAACTTGTTTATGAAGGAATAATCAGCGTTGTTAATGCATTTTAAGGAGCTACTGGAAGGTACACAAGTGGGTGACGCGATGACACAGAGAGATGAGTGTTCTTTCAAAACATCAATGGCACCTCATAAAGAAGTGTAGATGCTGCGATAGCATTCGTGATACCAGAGCTGGAGCGTATTTTTATAGCTTCTTTCCTGCTCTTTCCGAAAGCCCCACTGACAGTTCCTTCGTTTTGCTGACATTCAGGAGAAGTACTGCTTTGACACTGCAGATCAGATCCTCTATTTCCTTCAGTTAGACTCTTGTATTGTTATATTTGATCAGACCCACCACTGCTGAGCCCTTGGTGTTTTGATCAGAGTCAGAAGTGGTGATACAGCAGCGGGCTCAAAACGCAGCCCTGGGGTGCTCCGCTATTAAGAATGAGACTTCAACGATTTGTAACCGCCAACCCTCACCACCTGGGGTCTGCCTGTCAGGAAGTCAAGGATACACATACTCAGTGGGGTGTTTAATCTCAGGTCTTAGAGCTGAGTCACGAGCCTGCAGGGAACTAATGTGTAAAACCCTACTCTACAGTCAATGAACAGCAATCTCACGAAGCTCCTTTTCTTGGCAGGTGAGATAAGATGGTGGATGATGTGTGCAATGGCTTTTTACGTTGATTGTTTGGGACGGTGAACACTGAAATGTTTTGGGTCTAATGTGCTGGATAATGGGAAGCAGATGTAATCGTTTCCATCATTAGAGAGGAGTGCCACTGGGCTGTCGTCATATTGGGAGTCTGTTTCTTGTTTTTCATAGGAATTCATTTATTTCTTTACCCGAGACGCATTAATGCACATTAATCCAAATGTCACTTTCCTTCTCAATGTTAATATGCCAGAGTTAGCTAATGAGCACATTTTCATCTTCAGTCCCTGAGCAGGTTAATTCAAATTTGTAGCCATAATATAATCAATTCAATGCTTAAGTATTCTGCCTATATTTGGTCAGAGATGAGGAAGACAGGAGACCAAGTTTGCATACATGCAGTATAGTACCACATAGACAGGAAGCTACTATGGATGCTGGTGCAGAGGAATTATCCTTTTGATTTAAATGATCAAGAAGTTGGACTTCTTTCGTCCTGTTATTAAAATGTCAGACAAATCAGACGACTGACAGCTTCAACACATTTGGTATGTAGTGAAATTGCAGTCAAATCACCGCCACAGTAAAGCTTCTAAAGGTCAGTCTATGAATAGCAAATTGATCATTATTTCTCTGACCCCTCCCAGAGTCTCTGTCAAAATGACAGCAGGCCTTATTAGCAGAAGTTGCCAGGGTTTTTGGGGGCATTTCCATTGACCGGTCTATGCCCTCATTGTCTTAGACTGCAAATGCCCTCTGGAGTTCATAGTTCAGTTTCTAAATCCATTGCAGAAGGAAGTTTCACTACTTCATTTCCTATATTTCAGCTTGTTGCTTAACTCTTGACCTGTTTCTATATGAGGTTTTATCAGTTTCCATCCTGCTATTTTTCTCGACTAAGATATTCTTTCTCAAGATTTCTTATCCTTTCTGTGTGATATTGTATCAAACATCTACCCAGAAACACATTCTGCTGCAAAAACACAGCCCCAGGGCACAATGCCACTTCTCCCCAGTGCTTTCGTGCTGTGTATAACACATCGGAGGACATAAATAGTGCAAACACACACTCATGCCTCGGTGCCTGCAATGATGGCCCGCTAAGCGTCTGACATGAGTCATAGCTATGTAGTGGCAAACCTTTCTTCTGTTGGAGCTTGTGTATGATAACTGCTGCTTCTCTCAAGCGTCAAATGCACTTGCAAAGGGGTCAGAAGTGTGACCAGGCGTCCTCCTGTGGAAGGTAACATGAAGGGCAGAGCTATTGTTATTGATTCTTTTAGAAAAGGTTGATGAATAGTGGATATTATTCAGGTGCCCACATGTTGCTGCTCTTGTCTTTTTATTCTTATACCTCTACATCTGAATTTGATTTTGTGAAGATGACACATTACATTTTATTCCACGAGTTCAAGGCGGTATCCAATTAAATTGCCGGATCACTAAAAAGGGGTGGGTGCCGATTTAAAGGAACTGCCCTTTCCCAACTCTCAAGGTAAAAATAGACAGGTTAGAATTGAGTGGCCAACTGCATGACCCTTGGCCCTGTCAGGAGAGAAACATTGCCTTCTTGGGGTCTAAGTTGTAATGATTTCTTCCTAGCTCTGACTACTTTACTCAACCCCATTGGAAAAGGACTTTATTCTGTAACACTGCATTTGATCCTCTTCCCCTGCTTTGTGTGTGTTTCCCAGTTTGAAAGAGTTTAGTATTTCAGTGGTCATACGTCAAAAATGCATTGAGCGTTTAAAGGCTGTCTCATTGAGGAGATTAGAAATGAAAACAAACCAATGTTATTAATATGCATAGTCATTTAACCCTTAAAGTAACTGGGTAGGAATGTTGAGACACAAGCATACCAACAATATAATCTCCATCCGTGGATCCCTGTCTCTTAAACACAATTTCCCTATTGTTGGCTTTTTGAACCTTAATGCATAAAAAGCGATGAGGGCAGGACCCAAACAGCAGCATCATTACATAGGCAGAATGGGTAACACAGGGAGACAGTGCATAGCCAATGTGCTGTAGGGTCCCAGGGAGGACTCCTTATGAATATATGAATAAAGAAGCCTGGAAAAACTCTCCTCTTTGACGTCACATCTCCTCCTCTTTGACCTTCACACCAGAGCCTCAGTTTGTGGACATTGTAGGAGTCGGGTTGTATAGTTTAATTGCGCTTGATTTAACTCACCTTTCTGTATATGTACAGTACATACAGATCGGCTGTTTAACTGCATTTGTGTGTAGTTGTATAGTAAAATTCAACATCCCTTTTTTAAATAAGTCATTAACCAACTCCTAAACATTTTTCATCTACTCAAAAACGAGAAATTGCCACTGCGCACAGCTGTATTTCCACTGACACAATCCGAGCTGATAAAGCCCTTCTTACTGTCGGATTAACTGTAGCGTAAAGACAGGATGGACAGCAGCAGTAGTAGAACAAAAAATTGGCGCCTCGGGCTACATACGGAGCACTCGGCATGTTGAGCCAGTGTGTGATTCTGTTAGAAGCTGAATGTGTGTAATCAAGCTGTTTTTGGTCTGTGTGGATGTGTGCACGTTACTGAATGCATGAGTGCTTTTACACTACAGCGACTGCTGTGTTCACAGTTTTACCTGTGGGTTGGTAATTGCCGTCTTAACATGGGGTAGTGAGAGATACTGTTTGTTCTTCTGGGGAAGGGACAGAATAGTTTCCGTTCGGCAAAGGAAAACAAAGGACTCAGATTTGACCCTGGGTGAAATTATTTTGTCCCTACAAAATCAGACTGACATGACTGATTCAAACCAACCAATTCTCTGAACTGATATACATGGCAATCCTTAACACATTTGACAACTTTCTGTTATTTGAAAGATATTGATGAAGTCTGTGAGAATGATGCTTGTAAACTTGATTCCCTTTGCTGTGACTTATTTATGAGCCTGGCTTAAAAAGTTTGCGCGTAGAGTTGTAAAGGAGTAGTTCAGCTGTTGCTAAAGACAGGGCTGCACAGCTTCTAGTATGTGAATCAGTCTGCTGAAATGACTCTCAAAATGATTCGTGACCTGGTGAGTCACCCCAGTGGCTGCCAGATCCCTGCTGCTTAGAGGGCAAAGCCATTTTCTGAGACACATTTTTTAATACCTTTGTGGCGCCTTCAGGATATTATAAACTGTCTAACCAGTGCTTTGAAAGGCAACTGTGTTCCAAACAGTGAAGATTTGCCCTGGTTGTTTTTGAAGTATTTGATTTGAAAAGTATCAACGTTAGCATCAGACCACGTCTATACCTATAGGCAGCTTAATATTACATACCCGGCAGCAGCTGCTTGGCTTAGCATAAAAATGGAAAACCTGGAAACGGTTATCATGGCTCTGTCCACATAATACAAGTTGTTGTTTTTATGGGGTTATTTCTTTTTCTCCAGGATTTATTTTCTTGATTAGGTAACTTTAGGTGGGTTTTAGTCTTGATGCTGAATTAAGCTACAGTAAGTGAACAAGTTACTGGATGCCTCTTCATTTATGGCATCCAGATATGAGAGCAGTATCAATCTTCTCATCTGACTAACCAGGAAAGCAGATGAGTTTATTTCTGAATTCAAAGTAAACAATATGAACATGATAGAAAAACATGTTGAAGGAAAATCTAAGGTTGATTGATATCTCTTTCTAGCTATTCTAGTATCAATTGTACCATTGGTATTAGCATCATAGCATGCTGTCATATCTAACATTTATCTAACAGTCCCAATTTCATAAGCCCTGAGCAGAGAAGCATCTGAGTCGCATGGTGCTTACAAATCCCTGGCTGTTGAATCAACCCTTGTAAAACAGGTCGTATGTTTTGTCTAGATCTTCGTCAACAATCATCATGAGATCATGAGAGCAGATTGTTTTGAATGGGATCATTGATCTCGTTCCCGCAGCTGAAGTGGCACTTTAATGATGTTTTTGTTGTTTTTATGACCGTTGAAAATTAATTTCCCCAGACTATATTATTTTATCAAACGGTTGTTTGTAGTCTGTGCGTTCTGTGAACACTCAACCCTTTTTTGTTGCTAAGGGATACAGCATTCACTAAGATAAGGATGAAAAAAAACAAGCATCATCCACCTCAGGCATGACATCTGGCAGTTCAGGAAAATGAAAAAGGGAAGTTAAAAACTCTAAAATATAACCGCAGTGCGATTGGTCCCTCGGTCCTACTTTTGGCTGATTGTTTGATCTCCACAGTGGTTAATTCAAGCGGCGTAATAACTGAATCCTCAGAGCCGGGTGCTGTTATCCTTTTTTCTAAATGTCAACGCTCTGAAGAAAATACGCTTTTCTTGAATTTTCTTTACTTTTTGTTCACAAATTGTGAACGACATTACACTTTTCCACTGAAGCCGTACCATAATTACATCATTTATAGATTCCATCTTCATGAAAGTCTCAGTGAAGAGTTTTCTAATTTAGTGTGTGTGTTTGTGTCTGAGCACTACTTTGTAACGGGAAGTGATTTACCAGGTAAATGGCACTATTACAGGTAGGGCTGCCCCCCATTAGTCGACTAATCGTTAGTCGGCGAAAACATATTTGTCGACTAATTTTTCATTAGCCAATCAGTCGGAAAAAAAGGTCCATCTGCACGCTGCATGTGCTGTGACGTGTCAGCCGGAAACCTCCTCAGACTTAATTCGGAGCTGTGCCTGGGACTTAAGTTAATTTTGTTGGGCAGGATATCCAAAGTGTAGGATCCTTCTGATCATGTAAGGGACGAGCCCCAAAAGGTGACATGCAAACTCCGCTGGAAAAAAGGTTCCTCCGTATCCACGCCATCATATCAAAACACGGAGCTTTATTATCCCTGACAACGTGTGTTCCTTTCTCAGACTCGGAGGAAAACAGCAGCAGTGAGTCAGGCAGTGGCCTAGCTTTGTCTCAACATATACGTATAAACCTATAATATATAATCTTTCTGAGCTCAGAAAACGATCAATTCAAGCTTTCATTTCATGATCAGGGCGTAATGTGTGGAGGGGTTTTTGCCAACGAGCATATTTGTCGCTGTATCCATTTCCTGTGTAGTATTTATTGGGTTTTTATATTCCGATATGAATGATAGAAACTAGAACTCAATGCTCAGTGTGTGTGCTCGCTGCTTGTTCACACACACTTACCGGAGCTTGTGCTGTTTGTACCGCTGCCGGGCGGACCGATGTGACTCTCATGCGCTTTCTACATGCACAGTTTAATTTTTCACGGTTACTTATTACAGTTTTATTTTATATTTCATGTGAAGCACAACATACCATACCATTTCGGGGAGAAAAAAAAAAGTGGATGTTTTCTTTATAAATCATAATGTATCATATAGGTGAGTCGATTAGTCGACTAGAAAGATCTCTAGTCTAGGGCAGCCCTAATGACAGGCATATTTCACTAACAGCTCTGTATATGAACCAGTCTAACAATATCTTTGTGTCCGACAGAATAGAAAATCCCTCAGCGTAATAAACGGCTGTGTGAATATTTCTAAGCACTAGATCGATTTTTCAGCAGTTTTAGCTCCAAATTATCAATAATTCCTTTGCATCTGAAACATTAACTTTGAATTGTTCCAGTGTTTATAGATAACAGTATGCTGCTATGTCTTATTTACTGTCAATTTGACATTTTTAAATTCTTTCTTTTTTCACAGGAACTGGAGCGAGTGACAGCGTTGCAGACCAACCTGCAGCTGGCAGCGGTCATTTGCACTAATGCAAGGAGGTAAGTGTTCTTCTTGATACTATTCACTAAATAAATTGCTGCTGAAATAGCCCATTTAAACTGCATCTGCATACTAAGTACTTTCTTCATAAACATGATTTATTCTCCGTCTGTTAATGTGGTAACAAATTAGAAAAGGAGTTTGTCTTGAAAGTCTGAATTGAATACTCTGTACATCAATATAATGCGTATTCGGTTATCATGCTTGATGTTATGTTGTTGTGGGTGATCAGATGAGACATTTTTTTAAGGGGTTTCTTAAAGATTAGGTTATGGTATACTGTATTTAGTTTTTTTTTTATTTGGGAAGAGGTCTCATGTTTCATGTCTCTGGTGTTATTAATTATGATTGCTAACATACGCATTTTCATGAGCCTGTAATAACAAGAGCTTAAATTATTCATGCTAGTGATATGTTCGTCAAACCATGAAATCTTCTGTAAACTAGGCTTTTGGTGCTCTGCATTAATGGTTATATTGACTACAGGGAAAACACAGAGCCCATATACAGTACACTGTTTTTGTGTATAATTACAGATACCTATTACAATAAATCAGTTCCGGAGTATGCTGGACTCCCTGCCTAGCATAGTGGTATTAATATTTATTGATGCTACATTCCCCCTGTTCCGTGACGTCTCGTTTAAAGGCAACTGAGCGCGTCGAAGGAAGAATTCACAGAAGCCAGCTTGGGTCTTTTGGCCAATCAGAGGAGGCGGCAACTGCTGACAGGGCTGCTGAAGTCCCTGAGGACCATCAAGACGCTGGTGAAGTTTACACTCATAGCTTACAGATGTTGTTCTAAACTAGAGTAATACCAAAGAGAACGTCTAGGTTTAAGGACATTTGACTAAATGTTGAGCTGTTTATTAAAATCCAGATTAAGGCTGGGTCACTGCTAACGAGTCTACACCAAAATGTCGTTGCAAATGTTTTAAAATGAATTTCAATTCATTAGAACAAATATCTTTCAACAATTTTCTATGATCAGTCACTAAATACCTTGTGTGTGATCATTGACACGCCTTCAACACAGCTGTGGACTATCATGCAACTATGGGCTGTAATTAAACACTGTGTCACATAATGATTGTAGATATGCCTTGAGAAAGGTCCCTGTGACCGAAACGTCCACCCTTTTGAAATAGATCACTGCTGATGGGATAACTGTGTGCGGGAATAGTCTTGTTTCTTTGGAATCAGATTTTGGAGGGGAATTTACTCCCTGCATCGCAAAGGAGACAAAGCAAATGATTTACTTGTTCCCCTCTACTCATCTAAATGTGATCATTAAAGTGTTTTATTACCAACATGGCGCTGATAGAAAAGCAGGTAACTAGTGTTGAAGTAATTATCCCTTAATATTGTGGCCTGGTATTAATGTCTTCTTCTTCTCATCCTTCACCCTCACAGCAAAGAACAGACGTGAGACTCAGCGAGATGCTTGAGGTATTGTACTCCTTGATACAGACAACACACACACACGCAGGTATATGTGCAGGGATATGTATAATTGACTTAAAAGGTCAAACATCAGTAGGGATTCTGCTTTAAAAGCCAAACCCGTGCAAACACAAGATGCTCCATCAAACGCCCGTCTGTTGTGAAGGTCAGGTGTAGCACATGGAATGGATTTGACTTCAACTTAGTGTAATCCTTAGTTATCTGCACAGTATTGGCAGCAACAACCATTTTTTAAGAAGTTCAAACAAAACACCTGCACAGAAGGAGTCACGTGATCCAGAGTTTACTCTTGATGTTTTTGGTTCTTCATATATGAAATGACCTCGCCTCTGTGTGACTTTAGGAGGAAGACTATCCAGGTGCGATCCAGCTCTGTCTGGAATGTCAAAAGGCTGCCAGCACCTTCAAACACTACAGCTGCATCAGGTACAGTATGACCAGATTGATGGAGTGATGTGAAGTTGTCTCCAAATGGGAGCCGGCGTGGACCGCTATGGGTGGATGAAACGATTTCTGTTTACTTCTCTCTCTCTCTCTCTCTATTGTGAAACCAGTTACTTCAGGCAGGCAGCTGGCTAGTCATGCGATACAGATGGTTTGACTGAGGCAGAATTACACGAGACACGCGCAACATACTTAACTTGAACAATTTAGGGTCACTCAATTATGGTAGAAATAATAATCCTGATTATTTTGGTCAATATTGAGATTGCGACCCATTGACTTTGGTTTCAACATGCATTTTTTGCAGTGAATTTTCCCAAAACATAAACAATTGTAAATTAAAACAAGACAAGATAATTATTTATCTGCACAAACGTACGTATACACACATTTTCGATGTTGTAACCCTCTGCAACTAGAACATAAGACAAAAATAGATGAATTGTGCATCGCCACAAAATACTGCAAACTCTTAAATGTTTTTTCAACATTTTGAAAGGCTGGGCGCGCTTCATTTATAACACAGCACAAAAGGAGAAGCATTATTGCCAGATGGAAAACAGCCCAAAAACCTCTATGTCCTTATTTTCTTATACGTTGGAAGCCAAAATTATAATGGATTGAAAATAAATGTGCCCATCCCTGGATCCATTGAGGGTAAACAATGATGTTTTTTGTGGGGTTTTTTTTGTGATTGTGCCCAAACACATGCTGCCATAATAAACCCTCTTCTCTGAGTGTATTGAAGATTCTGCATGTATGTGCACCTATAGGCTTGGCCACATTGAATGTCAGAGGGCCAATTATCCCTGTCCCTTTTGATTTTCTATGTAATCATTCTCAATTTGTGGCAGTACAGTAGGTGGGTGCCACAGTGCTCGTTTTGTGTGTATCGATTACGGATGGATGTAGGATGTACGTCACTGCTGGCCTTCTCCCTCTTACTGCCAGACCACTTACAAACTTGGTCATGCAGGGCAAAGTGTTTGTTTGGCTATTTTTGGAGCTAGCATTGACATCACAAAATGTTGAACTCCATGTCAACACCGCTCAGTGTTAGCTCGCAGTCCCTCCCAAAAACAGATACCTTTTTAAACACATTTAAACACCTAACCTGGCTGTGATAATGCGGTTCGAGTGACAGAATGAGCGCATGGAAATGGTGATCACTATGGTAGCATCTACGGATTGTTGTGGTATGGAAAAACTCCTCCCACTGTTCTTTGTCACTCGCAGCTGCTGTTTATTACGGTGGATGTCTCCTCTGTGAATGTGCTGGATCATGGTGTGCAGGACAGCTGGGATCATCATTATCCACCAGTGGTATAACCCATTGCAACCAGCCTGTGATCAGCTCACAAAGAGGCTGTTTTATTTTTTTCAATCCGTTAATACAGCTGTATTGAATATTGCAGCTTCGGTTGAACTCTTCACCTTTGCTTTCCTTTGCAATATGCTAATTCTGCTTCCTGTACGCAGTAAGTTTAAACCTCGGTGCATTGATCACTCATCTGTCACTTTTTGCATCAGCTTAGGCTCCCTGCCCAACATTGCTAGAGCCCTGCATGCAGCGTTGCCCCTACCTTAGCACCTAGTTGCTGGTCTGCTGCACTTTTGATTTAACCTTGAAGCTATGCTCCTCCATGCGCTGCTGAATGCTCTACAGTACACGGAGGCTTTGTGTCATGCCTGCCCTTCCTTTGTCCCTGTCCCCAACCCTTTAAAAGTCAATATTGCTTCCCCAAGAAGGCCCTTCTACAACCTCATACTCTGTCTCAGTCCATTTTGATCAGACGGTACTAGGGCTGAACGATCTATCGTTTTGGACCGAAAATCGCGATCTCAGACAACACGATTTTGGGATCGTCAAAGCTGCGGTTTTTGCTTGGTGCATATTAATAATTATGCAGTCCTCGTGCTGCGTTCTCTAGCTTGCAGAACTAGATAGCTAGCTTACAATTTGTCGTCTAATAAATAAAGTTGATGAACTCAAGCGAGGCAAGAAGTGTTGGTTTTTCTTCCGTTTACTTTGTTCACCAAGCAAGTATTTATACAGGACATTCGTTTTTGTAAAACTGAAAACAAACAGAAACAAAGGATACATAAATTTCACGAAGATAATAGCATGATACCACGAGAGCTAGCATAGCTAAGTGACATTATCATAGAGCATGTAGAAACTAATATTCATCGTATATTCCTAATTATTTACATGGCATTGAATGTACTAACAAATGATAGACACTTACAGACTAATAATGTCCAAAGCTCACGCGTGAAAAGGTAGCTCTTCGAGGAGGAATTTCGGCAGTGGCTGAATCCGTGTGCTCTTCTAACTGAGGTCAACTCGTCAATGAAAAAGAAACTAAACCTGCGTGACTTTGTAAATAATACTGTCCACTAGGTGGCAGTATTTCCCCACATATAAAACCCAAAGCTACCAAAAGCTTATGGAGGGCAGAACAATAATAATAATTTCGTCAATAATTTCACATGAATGCCCAAGGCTCTGTGTCAGCTACTGATCAGAAAGCTGCAGGCTGCGCGTGACCAGATCACGTGTTCGCCACCCAAGTCAGTGTGTAGCTCGTCATTCAATTTCAAGCATGGCTGAAGCAGGAGCAGAAGCGGAGCCGACGAAATTAATAGCAAAGAAAAACAGCACGTCGGTCATTTGGCAGTATTTTGGATTTGAGGCCAGTGATGAACACCAGAAACAGGTGTTGTGCCAAACATGTCGTGTAAAAGTGGCTACATCGGGTGGCAATACCACCAATTTACATCGCCACTTGAGAATTCACCACCTGAACTTGTATGATGAGTGCATGGCGAAAAAGAACTGTGAAACATCAAGCAGCAGCGATACTTCGGCAAAACAGCCAACAATAACATCATTGTTCGCCAGTGTGACGCCTTATGAAAGAACTAGCCGAAGACACAAGGAGATTACCACTGCCCGACTTACATATCGAAGGACATGGTGTCTGTAAACACCGTGACCAAAGACGCATTTAAACGTTTGCTACGCACAATGGATAAGAGGTATGTTCTGCCCTCCCGCACATACTTCAATCAAGTTGCCATCCCACAGCTCTACGCAGAATGTAATGCCAAAGTTGTAAATGAGCTGGAAAACACGGAGTTTTATGCGTCAACTACTGATCTGTGGTCAAGCAGAACGACCGAGCCCTACATGAGTTTGACCGTGCATTTCGTCAACGCCAACTTCGAGTTGTGTAGCCGCTGCCTGCAGACAGCATACTTCCCCACTGACCATACCGGGGAGAATATTGCCATGGGGCTGAAGGAGTGCTTGGCCAACTGGGGTCTAAAAGAAGAGGCCCAGACGTGCATAACAACAGACAACGCTTCAAATATGGTCAAAGCAATGGGACTTAACCAATGGACCAGACTGCAGTGCTTTGGACACAGGCTGCATCTTGCAATTGGTAAGTACAAGAATGTGTGTTTGTGCGAGTGTGTATGTTTACAAGGTTACTACAAGTGTGAGAGTTCGTATTATCTGGGGACGAAGCGCCGGGAAGTTTGTTGTCAAGCTGTCGTTAGCTGACCAACTGTTAGCGCAATGCTACTTTAACATACTGTTTATCCTAGGGAGAAAAATGAACCCTTTCATCGGTAAGCTTTGTGTGTGTGTGTGTGTGTGTGTGTGTGTGTGTGTGTGTGTGTGTGTGTGTGTGTGTGTGTGTGTGTGTGTGTGTGTGTGTGTGTGCACGTTTTAAGGATTAGGGATTAGTGAGGCCATGTAATGTGTGTATCGGTGCGAGGGGGAAACGTGTTTTTGGTACAATAAACGGCTAACGTGTTTTAGTAGTAGCACATGTCAGGGTGGTGCAACATCAGCTGATGCCACTATACGGATTAAGTGATTTTTTGGTTTTTAGTGGAATATCTAAGAAGCATATTAATTGCTTGTGCATTAATTACCAATTACAAATTAATTTATGGGCAATAACTTCCTGTGGTAGTACCACCTGAAGTCTGCTGCTAAAAAAACGTCATTGAACTAAATACAAGATGACAACAGATGTAATCAATGGTATGATATGAATACTGTGTTATGAGCTATCCTTATGGCTTTTCATACTGTAATACATGTAATGTTTTCCCCCAGAAAATGCTGTCAAAGATGAGCAAAGAATCAAACGGGCCACAGGACTTTGCAAGCAGCTGGTTGCGGTCTTCACTCACAGCTGGAAGAAGAAGGCGGCACTAAAACAGGCACAGCAAGACTTGAACCTACCTCAACAGTCACTGGTCACTGAATGTCCGACACGATGGGGCTCCGGGCAGAAAATGATTGGGAGGGTGTTGGAGCAGAGCAAGGCACTGTGCCAGGTTCTGTCTGAAGACAGGAAGACGCGGCACCTGGTCCCCACTTGGCAAGACACAGATGTCCTTGAATCTGTAAACAATGCCCTCGGTCCTCCTCAGGAGTTCAAAGACGCCCTCTCAGGTGAGGACTACGTAAGCGTGTCATACCTGAAGCCAGTGCTCCATCTCCTCAGAACAGCAACGCTTGCTGAAACTGACCAGGACACGAATCTCACCAAGGAGATCAAATCAAGAGCTCTCCACTACATTGAAGAGAAATACAGCGACCCAGTGACACAGGAGCTCTTGGACATCACATCCTTCCTTGATCCAAGATTCAAGAAGAGCTACATAAGTGAAGAGAATGTCCCATACATCAAAGACAGAGTGAAGATGGAAATGGAACAGGTGGCACAAAAGGTAAGCTTTCCTTTTTCTTTGTTGTTTCAAAATAAAACAAAGTTGTATTTGTGTTTTTAATTTTTAATTTTTGAACTATACTCTACTGACATTTTAAACTTTTAGACAAAATGCCTCGTTGGTCTTAATCACAACTGATAGCAAAACATTGATGCCTCTTATTACTGTGTGTTGCAGTTGTGTGTCACAACCCATCCCATGCCCCTGAGTGCAGAAGAAGAACCACCATCCACCTCTACAAAGCGAAAGCGGTCACTGGGCAGCTTTTTCAAGACCAAGGCGGTCCCTGCTTCCTCTACTGTGCAGTTGGAGGATACCATTAAAGCAGAACTGGACAACTACCTCATAACTCCTACCATTGATGGAGAGCAAGATCCACTGGCCTGGTGGAGAGTGCACAATGTCAACTTCCCATGGCTTAGCAAGTTGGCTCGTAAGTACCTTTGCATACCAGCAACGAGTGCACCATCAGAGAGACTGTTCAGTGCCAGTGGCAATATTGTCACATGTCAGCGTGCAAGTCTGAAGCCAGCAAAGGTTGACATGTTGGTTTTCTTGGCCAAAAATCTGGGGAAGGGGAAGATTTATTGATTTTTGTTGTTGTTCTTCTGCACCTTACCCTGACATGTCTTTGTTCCATTAAAAAAGGTGTTCACTCTTTTTTACTTATCTTTTGTTTACCGACTAGATGTTAAATAATTTAACCAGTTGGACATCTTTTGTTGATGAGGAAACTGTAGGGTCATTTAAACTTTTTTAATTATTATTATTTATTTTTACTACCTTTACATTTCACTTCCTCTTGCCACTTTATTTGAAGAAGAAGCACAGGTTTCTGAATACACGGGTTGAATATCTGTAACTGCTGCTGATGTTGAGGTTCATAAGCTAGCTCCTTTGAGCCATTTTGCACTACTTTTAAGGTAAGACTTCTTTTTTTTGCTCCACTTTGTTGTTACACTGAAACTTGTTTCAATAAAAAAAATCGTGGTTGAAATCGAAATCGCAATCTCTGCCAGAAAAATCGCAATTTCAATTTTTTCTTAAAATCGTTCAGCCCTAGACGGTACACAGTGGCAGCAGTTTAAGACCCCAAGCATGTCAGCACAATGTTCACAAACTGTGCTGTGGCTTGGAAAAACAAAGGTGTAATTTAAAAAGACACCTATAGCATCTCTATCAAATTGTGGGCCTTATAGAAGTAAGACTAAATAATAAATCATTTAATTGATGTACAATTTGACAGTGAGAAATGTAATGGTTTAAGATCAGTTGCAAGATATCCACCAAAACATAAATCGTAAATGTATATTAGCCTTCCATCTATAAACTCTGAATCTTTTGCTTCTTTACCCTCTCCTCTTAACCTACCCCCAACCTCTTCAGTGTTCAGATTTGCAAATTTAGGGTCGATGTTGTCCTTTCTCAATATGTTTCGCTCTTTGAAGCCCTTCCCATGCGACTTAGTTGCCTCACTTCCTGAATGTAACAGTGGCCAACATGACTACAGCAAAAACAGCACTCTCTCAAACGTCTGAGCGTCCTGCAGGATCCTTGAAGCACTCCAAGACTCCCACTTTGCCAAATGAGCAAGTCAGCAGTCACAGGGGAGGGGCTTGCCTTAAGCGCTGTGGACAGCTATTGCGAGTGTTAACTGAAAACAGGGTGAAAAAGACTCTCTGATTTCCACGTATCTCCTCTTCAATCTCTTTGTTCCCTGCGGGGAACAGCTTGTTAATTAGGTTTCACTCCTCATCGGTTATTTATGCATTCTGTCTGATCATGGAGGGAGCCAGTATGTGGGGAGGAGCTGCATCTGCACACACATGATCACTCACCGGACCATGAGTCATTTGGCATCATATTCACTGGGTGAACACAATAACAGGAGGACTGGACAATGTGGTCACCTGGGTAATCAACCTTTAGTTGACCTCTTCTGTTGTGGTCCAAAAGTCCAAAAGAGTTCTTTAATGTGATCAAATATGGTTTGTTAACCTAATTGGTACATTATTGAGCCAAGCGTTAAAGGGTCCATGTGTGGTATTGAGTACTTTGATTGCTTAGTCAAGTTTAGTGATTAGGATGAGTAATATAAGATGTGATGATGTGAAGACTTAACTGTTTGAAGTTCTGTAAGGTGTTGAATAAGTCGTTGGAATTGTTGGGAAAGACACTTATTTACTTTCTTTCCAAGAGTTTATTAGGAGATTGATGCCACTTGATGGCCGTGTGCTAGATATGGAGCTCAAGCCAGGTAATGGTTGGCTTAGCTTAGCAAAAAGACTGGAAGAAGAGGGCGAGTGATTAGCCTGGCTCTATCCAAAGGTATCAGAATGTGTCTGTCAGGAGCTCAAAAGGTCTCCAATAAATATGTTCTGTCTCGCTTGTTTAACCCAAATGTTTTTACACTATGCTGAGCTAAGCTAATCCAACTCTAACATCTAACTATTTGCAAGAAAGCAGAGAAGCTTAGTTATTTACTGAATTTTGGAATGCACATTTGAGTTCCTTTAACCACTAAGTATGTAACGCCCTGTTGTTGCCCAGTTTTCTTGATGTCCGTCAACCGTTGCCGGATGTCTGCCATGCTGTGACGAGCACTGGTGCTTGTTCTGGGAAATCAGAGTTCTCCGCCTTACACTCATGTGCTCTTAAGCCCCTGAGCATTGAAGTGGTGGGATGATGTCTTTCCCTCCTAAATGGGTTTTCAGCAGTGTTCAGTTTGTGGTTAAGCTTCTGTTCCTTTACCATCCACCAGCGTGGGAGTATTAAAGAAAGTTGTGTGGTGAACAGGGCATTTTTCCTGTTGGCCTCTGCTCATCTGCTGTATCTCCTTAGTGTGGCTGCCAATGCTGAACGCCTTTGTTTAGCACTCTCCTGGGCTTTGCATATGGACATTCAGACACTTTCTTGCGTTAGTAGCCAGGACCTGACATCGATCCGTTCACCCCTCTGTAGTAGAGCCAGTTCCCATACTTTGTGTGTGTATATTGGCTTCCTCTCCCAGTTTGAGGATACTTTGGGCTATAACTTGCCTTCCTGAGCTTAAAACTGAGAATGTCTTTGTGTTATCATTGCTGTGGTGCGTCCCAACCCATTGGATCTTTTTACAGTGTTGTAATAGCAATAGAGCTGTGAGTAGCGTTCTGTTAGCATCTGCTGTGTCACACTGTTTCACAGGAAATTCCCAATCATCCTTGGCACTTTAGTTCAGACGCTCATAATAAGTAGCTTCTTTGATCAGTTTCCTGATGTGGTGAGAGCAACGTTGGTATTGTTTTAACCTTGTGAGTCTGTGTGTGCTTCTTGAGACTAATACTGTACCATTTAGGCTGTTTTGGGTTACTTTCCAGGTGTTTCTTTTTCTGTCTGTCTTATCAGTGGCTAGATTTTGTCACTGAGGTAGCGTTGCAATTTTGCGATCAAAATAAAGCAGTTAAAAGATGGATGAGGTCCGAGCTGGAGTGTTGGAGGTAAGCCGCGCCAACTATACACCCTCAACTAGAGTTCAGTTGGTCTCCAGTTTGATCATTTGTTTACTGTTGTTGTTTCAGTTGGTTTTGAAACAACTTGTAGGACTCCTGCAGTCTCCTCTCAGCTCCTCCTCCCCCGCCTCATCCCTCTCCTAACTCGATACCCAACTGAAGCTAAGACGCTTAATTAGTAATTTATTAAGGACACTCTCTCCCTTGGGCAGCTGCGGTCTCACAAGGCACAACATAAGTGCGGGCTGACCTGAAAAAGACCCCAAGCAAAGCAGAGACAGAGGCAGGGGAACAGAAGATGATTATGAATAGGTGGAGTCACATGGGAATAGAATTGGTGTCTCGGGACAGGAAAAATAGTTGTGATTTCTTTTGCTACTTTTGAGTTAAAAGCAATCCCAGGAAGCAACAAAAAACTCCAAGGATGGGTGGGCGTTTTGTTTCCGTGTCTGGTCCATGCAGAGACACACACACACACACACACACACACACACACACACACACACACACACACACACACACACACACACACACACACACACACTCACTCACAATTTGACAGCAGATGACACAAACATTCTAAAAGTACAAGCATTGAAACATAAAAAAAACATGTCTTCCCAACAGACAATTGTGCGACACATGGCTTTAGCTTGTTGATAAGGGTTCCTCTTGTATTCGAAATATAAACGGAGCCACATTGTGGTTCCTATAATAGTACCGAATTAATCGAAGCATACGGAAAGAAGATGAATTAAAGGCAATGAAAAACAAAGACATTTATAACGTTTTGTTTAGTTTTCTCTGACTTCTGGATAGAATTTTCCAATTAAGTCATTATGTAATTACTTTTGTTATTTTATTGACAAAAACCGTAAGAGTGTTTAACAATGAATAATAATTGATGAAGTTAGTTGATACCATTTTGTGCTTCAGAATTGAGGAACTAATCATCAATCTTCTTTCCCCCCCTTACAGCGAATTGAATTCCAAACTACAAGACACTCTCGAACAAATAGAGGTATGTGGCTTTCTGGTTTATCTCTAACTTTCTTTTTTTGTGAGCAAAATGATTAAAGAGGTTGAACAGTGAATAAGATTGTGGTCTAACCGTGTAATTTTCCAGAAGCACTCATCTGATAGAAGCAATTTATACTTCATTTTGACATTTTGATAGTTTGCCTTTCTCATTCTGAGCCTGCAAAATATTGACACATTCAGAAAGTTATTATCAGTGAGCAGGCGCAGTAAATTATCTCTGTTTCATCTCTAGCTGGGTCTTGGTGTTTATGTTTGATCAATTGTATGCAAAGCAATTTTCTCCACACCGCTGCTTCTGCGCTTGAGTAGATTAATTACTTACACTTCTGTCTGTACACAAGAAACAGGCGTGCATGTGCACACACATGCATAGTCACTCGGCAAGGTGCTTGTTTGTTTACTTGGCAGCATGAGTTTGTTAATAAGCAAAGCAAAATCCTCTAAAATCATAAAGGCAAACAGTTGCACAGAGAACAGACAAACACAGACGCACATCAAGAGTCAACTGAAGAACGCTAAGAGCCAAAAACACTTTAATAAATATGATAATTTCTCATTTATCTAATAATACGTTTACTCTTCACATACAACAAAGACTGTGTGTATGCCTTACTCAATGGAGTTGTCACTGGTTGGTTTTTGGTTAGTCTGAAACATCACACACACACACACACACACACACACACACACACACACACACACACACACACACACACACACACACACACACACTTGAATCTCGTAATGTCAATGCCTTCTATAGAAAAGCAACCAGACAGTCAGCCAAGGGAAGCAGCTTTTCTATAAATAAAAGCACTTAGTGCGCTCCCAGCATGACTAGGCACAGAAGAAACTCAGGGAACATATTATCAGTAATGTTTTCTACAGTAAGACATATTGGGCAGTGGTCATTATATAAAGTTAAAACGTTATATAAATCTTGTGTGTCCAAATGCTACAGAATCACTGTGTTTAGTACTATTTCATTTTTCAGCTTATTTTCTTACTGCATAAAAGGAATTTGAAACATAAAGAAAATGCTTTAGAAAACTGCAATAGAAGGAACCAAAGGCGGAGGTTTTTAAACTTCACATCTCGGGGATTAATCCTCCTATGACCGATCATTAAGCACCATAAAGAAATTCCACAACTTTGAATTAGACCAATTTACAGCCGCACTCGCTAATTTGGTTTGTCTGAAAGTGTTTTTGAAAAGGAATTCAGCTCGAATATAAACTGACTACTTTTATGCAATTAATCACTGCTGGCAAATTCTTACACCACAGACTTCGACCTTCATCCTAGTGTTTGAGTGCAGCTTCAAACATACGTTAAGGCGTGAGAACATTGGCAGTGATGCAATGCATTTGATCACTTTCAGCCTCTGTCAGCACTATATTCTTTCAGGTTGGCTTATTGTGTCATGGTTGTTACACATGAACATCCTGTACATCCTCACTCTCTGCTAACCTTGATTTATTTTCTTACTTCTCTTTTTATCTCTTTGTCAAGGACTTTCACCCACACACATTTTATAAATAGTATAAATACACATCCATTTGACCGTGACCTTGTGTGGTAGCTAATACATCTGCACATCAATATCTAAATCCTGGGTCTTAACGTTGATAATCCCTCTCTTTTTCTTTTCCTTTGTCATCCATATATTTCTGCCTTCAGGAGCAGCTTGACGTCGCCCTGTCGAAGACTTGTAAGAACTTTGATGTTGCGCACTACACCAAGGTCCAGCTGGCCTACACTCTCCTGGGAAAGACACAGGTCAGTGGTTGAATCATTTTTAAGGTCACAGGAAATGGGTAAACATGACCTCATCTACATGTGACTCTTGATCTTCTAGCGCGGGTTATAAGAGTGTTGTATATCTTGTATATTCCTATCCTTAGTTTATATAATAGGGTAATGTACAGTCAGTAGCCATTGTTTTTTTGTCTTAACTCTCACAACCTCTTGCCATCATTTAGATTAGAACAGTATAAAATAATATAAAATCTTCCACAGACAAACTGGCCAAACCAATACAGCAATCAATGAATGGTAATGTGGTTTATTGAAGTTCTTCTTTGTCATTATTGTCCATTCCTGCCTTACTAAACTGATTTTATACCAGTGTTTGAATTCAGTTTTATTTTTGAGAAAACAGCTCTGGATAAAAACAAGAGATCACTCCACATTTTTCTGTCGGATTTCAACACAGAGAAAAATTGTCAGTAGTTTATAGAATACAATAAAAAAATCCTCTAACTCAAAGGCATGTCTATTCATAATACAACAAGAGAAAATGATTAGGCTGAAGTGGTCTCTTCAATTTTTCCGCGGCTGTATTTTAGGCCACGGAGAATGCATGTCATCCTTTGTGATAACGTTATTCTTTTCTTACTGTCAATCAACTGACACCCATAGAAAAGAGAAAGCAAAATACCATCGTTTCTGTATAAATGCCTGGGAACAAAACTATAGAGTGCCGCAGGAACGAATCCTAAAACCCGGAAGTAAGTTAGCCTTTTACAACTCAGATTCAATGCGATTTCTCCATAGGATTTTGGAAAATAGCTCGAAATGAGGTCTGTGGTTTACACAAATTTAAGAGACCGATCACATTTTCTTCTACGACATTAAATACATCACACACACACACACACACACACACACACACACACACACACACACACACACACACACACACACACACACACACACACACACACACACACACACACAGACACACACACACAGACACACACTGGAGATTTTTGAAGAATTTACGTGTCTGAAAAACGATGGTTGTTAACAAGTGGCGGAATAGGACTACAGGAGTTGTCGAGGACGTTGTACGTCATTACGCCGAACACGTAAACACTCCCGCTAAGTTTGTTTTCCACTTTTCTGCTTGAAATAATTCTAGTTAAACCCAGTGTGGCTAAAAAGAAAAGCTTTGTTAAAATATGCAAGCGCACGAAAGTCAGTTGAAACCATCTTACATTGGCGTGACGTTGAAGTCCTGCGACCCTGCAGTACTCCTCTGTAGTTCGTTTATAGCATAACGTTAGCATTTTGCTTCTGGCGATTACATTTATGATGTGAAAATGATAAAAGTAGGGTAGACATGTGGAGATTATCCGGCTGAACAAAACGTGCATTTATCAGACAGGTTTGTTTTCCACTGATCTTATTTTTTACAATATTCCAAAAGCCTATGGAGGAATTGCATTGCTTTTTTGTCGAGGGAACCCATGCGCAGCTTACTTCCGGGTCGGCCTACGAAAATACCTCATCCCTGTGGCACTCTATTAGACCATAATTGTAGCCCTTAAATAACACAGCATAATCTTTCTTTTCTCACTCTCCTCTTATATCCCATTCTAGCCCTTATATCTGTTGTTAAAATGCATCGATCTCGAATGCAAGGGCCTCTCTTTAATATCCCTTTACTCCATCAACAGCCCCAAAATTTAACTTGGCTCTGATCTCCCTTTGCTGCTTTAAATTACTTTTCCTCTCACCTAATCTTGAGCTTTCTGTTTAGCTGAATTAATATTGTTTTTCTTCAACTCCCTCCTCCTGTACCAATGCTCTCTTGTATGACTATAATCAGTCAAGCCTTGAGTTGTAAACAAAAATAACAAGCTGTGTGCTCACATAATCTTTGTAACCAATACTTGTATCTTTCCTACAAAACTGTGGACCAGTATCCACTAAAATGAGAAGCAAAAAAGCATGGTAATTTTAAACGATAATGAGGCTGCCGTGTCTGAGAATAACACATTTCTCCCAGATTTATATGGACTCAGTAACTCCACAAATGCAGGTCCATTCATCATGAAGCATTATGACTCATTGCAGCTCCTGCAACGCACATTTTCCCTGAGACTACAAGTGATGGTAATTGAAGCCTGTACAGGTCATTGCTCAGGACTTACAGCGGATGTTGTACGGATTGTACTCGAGGGATGTAATTGGACAGAGATACTTAACTTAAATTGAGTTACATTGGGTAAATTCTGTTCTGACATTTAACTTTACAGCTTTAAAATCTTGAATCGCCAACGTAGACATCATAAAGTAAAGTTCACCCACAAATACCGTTCATCTTTTCCGCATTACACTCCGCATTACCAATGCCTGACAGCCCTTTGCTGAGTTACAGTCGAAAAATGTGCCGTTTAATCCAAGCATAACTGGAGCAACCAAAAAGAGACTTGTTCTCATCCTGGCAATAAAGGACTTATCCTGTCATTGTTCTGCCAAACTAATCAATAGGCTGTATGACACTTGACATGAACAACCTTCCTGAGTTGGAGACCCCGTCATCGATAGTTGTTGAGAATCGATAGTGTTTTTTCTATAACTGTGATAATGAGCGGTTTCACACTCAAAAGCTAACTAAGGATCAGTTCCTGACTGTCTCTTACCCCTAAAAGCGTATTTTATTTTAATCTTTCCTTCCATTTTTTAAAATTTTTGCTTACTTATTTGGTGTTATCCGCACTCTGTGTCCGGCTGATTGCCCTCAGGAACTGCAGCTTTCTCAAGACCTGCTCTCATTCGGATTAGAGATACATAAATAATTACAGAAAACAGTTTCCTCTATGACATTTGTCTGAATCTGAGCAGTCTGTTTTTAATGCTGTGCATACGCATGAACAAATGACCCCCATTAATCTGACAATCTTTAATTGGGTTTATAAATGAACTGAGACAAGACGACACTCTTGACCTTCAGAAGCATAACACGTCAAACCATTTGTATTTTCCCTACATCAGCCTGTCTTGGCTCTCAATCTCATTACCTGGCTCATAGCCTTATGAGCCTGACACCAGGTTTGCTTTTCTACCATTTGTCTGAATGAAACATGTGCTTGTTTGGTATAAGTAGCTGCAGAATAATTGGTCTGTTTGCTTTTTCAGTTGATTGATAATTATGCTCTAAAAAAACAATGATTATTATGATGTGAGTTGCTATGTTTTGTACAGCCAGCGAATTTAAATGGTGTTTTTTTGGACGGATGGAGTTGAAAACTGCCTTAGAAAATATGGGAAGACATTTTTGAATTACTTCTGTGGCAGCAGCAGTCAGAATGGATTTGAGCAACTTTTTTTTCAGTTTGGAGCTTGTGGTAAGACCATCTAATTACACACACATTACCTACAGGGATTTGCTCATCACTGTTCCCACGTCTACTACAACTCTGGTGTCCTCAATTCCAGAGGAAACCGTAGGAAAGACTGTGGGCGATAGTAAATGTAAGAGAACAAAGTTAAAAAGAGTTGAGCTGAGCCCAGTGCAGTGCAGCAAAATGTTATGTTTTTGGGAAAGCAAGAGGCAATAAGGAAAACCTACTTTTCTATTAAAAAGCTGTTTTTGTATTTTTGTTAGAGCTGCCCTAATCAATATTTGTTATAAAAACATTGGACCTAACCCTCACCCGTACCCTTACCCTAACCCTTCAGCTCTACAAGATATTTAAGTGTCTTTTAACTCATTATTCCTGTTTTAAAGCTTGCAACTTTACTGGGTTGTTTAATCGCTCTGTTCTCATTGCTCATTATGACTCATTATGATGGGATGGCTCAGGGTAATGGAGGAGATAAATGGTGCCACAAGTGAACATAGCTGGAGGCAGTTAGCTGTGCTGCCACACGTGTCACAAAGATACTTTTAACACTGTGTTTCTCTATTTGTATTTGTTATTGCTTCATTAGTGACACTTTCCACTGCAGAGATTTGAATCATAGAAATACTGGCGGCTAAATTGCCTATTTTCTCCTGGACTTGAACATTGCAGTTCCCAGGAGTCGGTTATGCCCATTTTCCCTCATGCCACATTGTGTAGCTGACATAATGTCCGCAAATAATTCAAAATATAAAGTATACAGTCTCCAAGAAGCTTGATGTGCAATCTCCCTGCTGTGTGCCTTTTCAGAGACCCACACTGACATCTCAACAGAGTAGTTTTCCTAACAGTGTGTTTGGCTCTCTCTGCAGACTGCTATGGACCAGCTGCACATGCACTTCACCCAGGCCATCCACAACACAGTGTTCCAGGTGGTGCTGGGATACGTGGAACTGTGTGCCGGCAACGCTGATACCAAGTTCCAGAAGATGCAGTACAAAGACCTTTGCACGGTAAGGAGATATGTATATGTATGTGTGTGTTGGTGTGTGTGGGTGGTCAATTTATTCCACCACTCTTCTCCCATTCTGTCTTATTCCGCTGGCAGCTTTTTGGCCAGAAAAGGTTTGGTTCCAAAGTGAAAACTAACCCCTTTCTTCACTTAGTTAGGAGAAAAGTTAATACAGAACAGAAAACACCACCTTCAGAGTGCTGTGATGACACATTCAACCACTCAGCTTTTTTATTCCCTTGAAGCCAAGCGAAAAATTTCTGATTTCATGACAAGTGAGTCTACAGATTCTCCATAATAGAGTGAAATGAGGGAGTAGAAGAGAAAGTGATTGGGAGAAGCGAAAGAAAAGTATATTGTAGACCTTCAATATGAGACAATTAATCTTGCTCACAATACAGAACCAATGCATTGCAGCAGCAGCACTTTCAGATTGGAGTCTCCCTTCGCATCAGTTCCCCCTTCCCTCTTCTCTTCCCCTCCCAATCCAAATTAATTTGCATGGCCAGCAAGCCGCAACTCGGTCAAGTCATCATTAACTCGCTGGGAGTGACTTTTTCTTCCCCCTGGGACTGGTTTTATTGTCTGACTTACAGTGTGACGGTGGAGGTATAGGTTAACCCTGCCTGAGTGGAGGGTACAATTTGTTTCTCTAAAGTCTCTCCCGATATGTCAGCTGTCATAGTGTTTTTCCTCCGTGACCCTCCACGTGTGCCCTTGCTGTTTCACTGCACAACTTCGCCAGCATCAGCAGCTTTGCTCATGTGTCTACAACAAACCCCTGCCCTTTACCTCTTATTTTTATGCTTCCTCTCCCCCTCTTCACTTCCCATTGTCTGTTTGTTTTACTTGTGTTCCTACCTCAGTTTGTATGTGGTGCAGAAGGAGCAAAAATTCAAGGTTTCAGGCTTCAAATTCGAGGCTTTTTTAGGTTCCAGAGAGTTAAACAAATCTTCGCTGGGATTTCCAAAAAATATGAATTTGCTTGTTGATTTAGATGTCATAAGTATAACTGGAAATAGTCCGTGAATGCAACTGTACAGTAGTTACAGAAGCATCCTGAGGTTGTGTGTTTGATGGATACCCTGTCAGCACGCCGTGTTGCCTGGATGATCATACTCACACCACGAATACTCACACACATACACAAAAGACTGTACAAACACTCTCACCAACTTCTTACGATTGATGGGATGTGTCATTACACTCTCGGTTGTGTGATCATGATTGATTGTACAGCACATCTACACATTGGCACGCACTCCAATGTAGAGGTATGTGAACAAGCACACATGCAGTTCATTTCTCTGTCAGGCAGCATTTACAGCCTGTCTGTAGTTACTTTTCTGGGAAGAGAGTGTTTTTTTTATTACTTTTATACCTCTCTGTAGATCATTTTAGTGAAGGCACTTTTGTACCTGCCTTTACAATGTCGAATAGAGAACTAACTGAAGTACTCATGTGTATTAAGTGTCGCTAATTTAGTGCAAACAAATGGGACTGAGATTTCTTTTGAAGAGATTTCTAACAATTTTGATATGCCCTTCAGGTTCCCCTCTCTGCAATTGTTTGGGACTTTTCAGCAATCATTGAGTCGTTTTCAAGGTGTCTGTGACAAAAAGAAATACCTGTGACATGTTGTCTATTAAATCAATACAGAATGTGGTTGGGGGGAAATCAGCAAAGCACATTTTTTCACTCTTTAAACAAACACTATTTGTTTGCTCTTGAGCAAGGCGTTTGGCCCTCACCTTCACCGGTGGAGCTATTCAGCAGAGAATGTGTTGATGTTCAGTATCAACACAAAACTTGGTGTTTGTGGAAAAAGATCAAATTCCGTCCCGCTGCTCTTCCCCTGATAAACGAAGTTTTACAAAATGTAAAAGCCACATTAGACCTTCTGAACTTACCTCTTAGTTGTGCAACTTAAAATTCAAGGGGCATGGGAACACCCGGAAAGGTCAGTGAAGATTTTAAAAAGGTCCTATTAATTTTACATCAACATCTCATCATTATTGGCCAGCCTCATTCCTTATCAATCCCCTTGTCTGCCTGACTTTTCTCCTGGTGGAAATAGATGGAATAGAAGAGCAGACGGCTGTTAAAGCTGAACCGTATACTGTACTGCACTTTGATTATGTATTTACCATAGTAGTATGGTAGTAAACAGTAGTAGTAGTAAACAGTAGTAGCAGTAATAGTAGCAGTAGTAGTAGTAGTAGTAATAGTAGCAGTAGTAGTAGTAAACAGTAGTAGTAATAGTAGTAGTAGTAGTAGTAGTAGTAGCTGGTAGCAGTAGTAGTAGTAAACAGTAGTAGTAGTAGTAGTAGTAGGCAGTTAGCAGTAGTAAAGCAGTAGTTAGTAGTATTAATATGCAGTAGTAGCAGTAGTATAAGCAGTAGTAGTAGTAGTAGTAGTAGTAAACAGTAGCAGTAGCTGTAGTAGGTAGTAGTAGCAGTAGTAGTAGTAAACAGTAGCAGTAGATAGTAGCAGTAGCAGTAGTAGTAGTAGTAAGTAGCAGTAGGCAGTAGTAGTATAGTAGTAGTAGTAAACAGTAGTAGTAGTAGCAGTAGTAGTAGTAAACAGTAGTAGCATAGTAAGTAGTAAACTAGTATAGTACAGTAGTAGTAGTATTGTAGCAGGTAGTAGTAGTAAACTGTAGTAAGCAGCAGTTGTAGTATTAGTAGCAGTAGTAGTAGTACAGTAGCAGTAGTAGCATGTAGTAGAAAGTAAGCAGTAGCAGTAAGTAGTAGTAATAGTAAGTAACAGTAGTAGTAGTAGTAAACAGTAGTAGTAGTAAACAGTAGTAGTAGTAATAGTAGCAGTAGTAGTAGTAAACAGTAGTAGTAGTAGTAAACAGTAGTAGTAGTAAACAGTAGTAGTAGTAATAGTAGCAGTAGTAGTAGTAAACAGTAGTAGTAGTAATAGTAGCAGTAGTAGTAGTAAACAGTAGTAGTAGTAGTAAACAGTAGTAGTAGTAAACAGTAGTAGTAGTAATAGTAGCAGTAGTAGTAGTAAACAGTTGTAGTAGTAATAGTAGCAGTAGTAGTAGTAAACAGTAGTAGTAGTAGTAGTAAACAGTAGCAGTAGTAGTAAACAGTAGTAATAGTAGCAGTAGCAGTAGTAGTATTAGCAGTAGTAGTAGTTGTTAACAGTAGTAGCAGTAGTAGTAAACAGTAGCAGTAGTAGTAAACAGTAGAGGGTAGTAAACAGTAGTAATAGTAGCAGTGGTAGTAGTAGTAGTAGCAGTAGTAGTAGTTGTAAACAGTAGTAGTAGTAGTAGTAAACAGTAGCAGTAGTAGTAAACAGTAGTAATAGTAAATAGAGGCCTCTCGTAGCTGCTAATGGTGCTTCAGCCTTATAGTATTTTTTTTTTTACATGTGTTATACAAGGCCATTATCCCCCATCATAATGGCTTGATAACCCAAAGTGATCCATTCCATTTTCTAATGCGCAGTGTCCCATTATTCCCAATATATAGACTGACCTTCAGGGCAGTTATATGTCTGATGGGTGGACCATTTCTGCAGTCCGTGGAGTAGATTCAGACACTGTTGCTTTTTAATGTTAAGCAATAAGCATTCCCTGACCCTATGAGCTGATAGCTTCATAACTGATTCAAACTCATTAGCCAACAAACTTTGTGAATAGATTAATTTCAGCTGTTATGGAAGGAAAATGATCTCATGTTGTTTGTTGTTATCACATATGAAGTGCCACATTTATGAAGTGTGTTTCTGTTTAGTACGATACGGTAATACTTTAATGGTCAGATCAAGTCGGAAATTTGAATTGCGTCACAGCAGCTCCATTTGTAACATCAAACATGGACAAATATCAAGACACAACACATGGAAAAAAGAAACATTTAACACAACATCACAATCACTGAGAGAAACTTGCTCAAAAACCCTGCACGAAGGAGTTCTTCAGTCAGAGGAGTAGACTGGATCTTTGTTGTGTGTCTCTGGAGAAATTGCGTGTTGTGAATAGCAGCAAAAAGGCCCCTCCCAGACAGAGTTCACATGTGTAATGAACCTTGTCGTTGTCCGTGGCACGTTTTGGTGATGGAGCACATCAACTTACAACTTGTAACAGGGGCCAAATGATCAGAACATTACCCTGTGTGAAATATCAATCTCAAACCCCAGTCTGGATAAGGTAATTGAAAAATCAAAAAGTGATGAATATAAAAAGAAACCATAGCTTTTCATTTTAATTATCTAATCATTTCACAGTGTAAACGGCCGTTTAACTTTTAAACATCGTCAGCTCTATCTATGCCCTCCCAACCCACAATGTCTGTAGTGGCAAATGAGTACACACATTAACACACAAGTCTTCCGTCCACCCCCTTTTGCACGTTTTATTTTTATTCCTTTATTTCCTTATTTATATATTTATATATATATTTCATTTATTTAATTTTATTTCTTAATATATTTAGATTTATTTTTAATGTATTTACTCTTCTTCTCTTCAATTCCTTTAATCTTTCTCTACTTGTATAAAATATGCTGATACAGTTGACAATATGCAAAAGTGTGAATGTGTTTGTATAAGCTGCTGGAACTGAAATCAAAACTAAGTAAAAAATAAAAATAAAATGTAAAATCGCCAGCTCAAGCAGAACAGCAAACCAGTTTTCTACTGCAACATGGTTCTGATGATTGAAAAAAAAAAGAAGCACGGAAGGCTTTGTCATTTCAGAACCTCTCTGACACATCTCGACGTACAGTATGTTTGGTGCCTAGTGATGGGTCACTTTCTACAGAAGGACTGTCTGATCCCCAGCCTCTGAGCTCTCGTCACAGTTTTTTAATTACACGTTTTCCTGCCAAATTGCTGGTGATACAGGCAAGCACTCTTATGTCTGTTACACACACATACATTACTTTCATCCCTTACCCTCACTTCGTCTCCCCTTGATTCTGTTGCCTGGCAACATGTTGCCTTGATATGGTTGATTTGGTAGAGAACATTGGATATTAAATGATAGCCTTGTTTTTTTCCCAACCCGTTCATTAGCTTACCCTGTAGGTTGAGACCGTTTGTAACTCAAGATGGGATTATCTCTACTCGTTCATTTCAGGTTGACTGTACATGAATATTATAACTCTAGGATAGTATCCACCGTAGAAAATATGTAATCCTAATAGATTTTATTATAAAAAGCTGTTTTTTTATTACTATTATTATTTGATACTGAACATGCAAACATTTTATATCCAGAATGTTACATTTTAGACCAAATAATATTCATATTAAAGTTGTTTACTGTAGGTTTGATTATTCAGCGTTGACTTTTTTGAAGCAGATTTTAATTTTATTTCTTATTTTGCTTTGAAATGTTGTGTAATATTGTATATCAATGTAAACCTAAAAAAAAGGTATAAAGCAACTGTTGGGAGCAGTAAATTCTCCACCTCTATGCTGAACCCACAGAGATAAAGATTACAATACTTTGTTCCCGGGTTTTCAGTTGTAGTGTTCATGGCAGCATTGATTCTGCCTACCAATATCAGGTAGCGCACAGTCTTCACAGCTCATAAACATAATAAAAGACAGCCGGTGTTTGTGTGTTATATTGGAATCTGCTCCTCTTTGTACACACAGGACGACATATCCTTTCAGTTGCTACTGCAAAAAGGCTTTTGTTTCACAAAAAAAATCCACATTTTGTGTGATGCTTTAAATGTCCTCTTCACTAATGTGCGCATTTGCTGTGCTCTCAGAGGTCGAGAGGTTTGACCTTATAACCTTCATTTGGAGATGAGTTGCCACTGTTGTGTTTACAAAAACAAGTAAACCGTGATTAATGTTCGCTGCAGCAAAGGTATTAAACAAGTTTGAGTGCAAAGGTACACATTGAAATGAGGATGTGTTATACTTTGAAGGAGCAAAACTGAGTATTATCATTGGAGGTCGGATATGTATTCAACAGTGAAGTGTGCATTGAAGCATCACCTTTCCTCCATGTTCAGTTTTATTGCAATATAATATCTTACTCACTTCTTTATGTTGACTATTTACCTCTTTCACTTTTAAATTGAAGTGCATAAATGTTTGATAACCTGTTCAACTTTAGCGTTCAGGATAGTTTCCTTACCGAGAAATTCTTACCAACAACTGACAGCAGTGGTGAATGTAACTCGCATGTCTCCCTAAGAACTGTCCTGATGAAAGATATCTGGCAAGTTGTGCTTTGTCCCTCAGGGTCTCATGTCAGGGCATCAGAAAACGCTTTACTCATTGTGCACAGTTGGGCGTTTATTGCAAAGTGCTCTTTTCCCTTTTAGCAATCATACTGTATGTGGGTGAGGCTTGTGTTGTTTATCTTTCCGATGCTTTTGTGAAGGCTGCAAGCGCTTATTCATTATGGTGGTGTAGCAAACAAACTGAAGAGCGGCTGCTGTCCACAGCTCCGTTTCATCTGACAGTGATTAATTTGTCTGAGGACATGTTGACAGAACTCTGCTGGCGAGTTATTCGGTTAGAGCCTTGAACTGTGTCAGTGGCTACTATTGTGCCAGCTGCACTTTTCTCTGGTCGGCCAAATTTATATTTAACATTCACATTTTCCAGACTGTCTGTCTTCCTGGGAGCTGAAAATCAGACATGTCCATCTGTTGTCTGTGTGCAGGAAAAACAGCAGTGTGCGTTAGACTTTGTGTGCTTTCTGGCATACGTTAAGCTGTCTTGGTTCTGATTCAGCACTACTGACATATTTTACAAAAAAGCAGTTGTGGTTTATTCCATAGGTTTGCATTGCGTTTGTTCCTGGCTGAAATATCATATATATTTCTTTAATTTGTAAAATGATGCATAATACATGTACTGATCAACACAAATCTAGTGTGAAGTATTAAAAAAAGTTACCTTTTTATGAAAGCAATTATTCCCTTCCGGCCGTGGGCTTACGGACATTGTATCACAGCTGATTTATGACTTTCTGATGCTCAGACAAAAGTTGATTATCCACCTACAGAGACATTATTATTATTATAGACGACAGTAATCTCTGTGAAATCCATTTTAGAACCATCCAGGCTTGTTCATTTTGAACTCAAGTCCTCATGATACGCATCCATTTCAAAATCCTTCTCCTCACTCACAAAGCCCTCCATCACCAGGCCCCCTCCTACCTCACAGACCTGCTCCAACGCCACACTCCTTCCCGCAGCATCCGCTCCTCAGACGCCAACCTCCTGTCATTTCCTCATAGGACCAAGCACCGAACCTGGGGGGGGAAAGAACCTTCTCTGTCGCTGCTCCCCTCCCTCTAGAACTCACTCCCCGAACACATCCGGGACTGCCCCGATCTCACCGTGTTCAACTCAGAAATCAACACTCACATTTTGGAAATGCTTTCAATCTTTAATTAATGTTGTGTTTTGTAAGTGTGTTTTTTTTATTTATGTTTTTATGAATTTTTACTCTGAGTTTCCAGAAAACTCTATAAATAAAATGCATTATTATTATTATTATTATTATCATCATCATCATCGTAATCATCATCATCATCATCATCATCATCATCATCATCACTATTATTATTACTATCATCATCATCACTATTATTATTACTATCATCATCATCATCATCATCACTATTATTATTACTATCATCATCATCATCATCATCATCACTATTATTATTACTATCATCATCATCACTATTATTATTACTATCATCATCATCATCATCATCACTATTATTATTACTATCATCATCATCATCATCATCATCACTATTATTATTACTATCATCATCATCATCATCATCACTGTTATTATTAATACTATCATCATCATCATCATCATCATCATCATCATCACTATTATTATTATTATTATTATTACTATCATCACCATCATCATCATCATCATCACTATTATTATTATTATTATTATTATTATTATTACTATCATCATCATCATCATCATCATCATCATCATCACTATTATTATTATTATTATTATTATTATTACTATCATCATCATCATCATCATCATCATCATCATCATCATCATCATCATCACTATTATTATTATTATTATTATTATTATTACTATCATCATCATCATCATCATCATCATCATCATCATCACTATTATTACATAACTTAATGTGCACATCAAAGATATTTGACACCCTTTTAATAACACCATTATTTCAACAAGTCCTTACGTTAATTAGCTCTAACGTAAGATGAAAGCTTTTCTAATGCACTGGAAAAATACATACACACTGTCCTTGAATGAAGACTATAAGCAGGGCTTTAATAAGATGTCATTTATTATATCTGTATCTTTATTTTAGTCCAGCACTGCGTGTCTCATAAATACAACAAACTAATTATGGATGAATCAAAAATCTATATTTTGCGCAAAAATGGAGCAATTCAAAAATAAATCACTGAATTATTGCAATGTGGAAAAGAGCTTCAGTGACCTTGTTGTCATCGCTTCTCTGTTGGCAGCACATCACCATGGACAGCTACATTCCCTGCCTGACGGATCTCTGCAAGGCATTGTGGGAGGTGATGGTGAGCTACCACCGCACCATGCAGTGGCACGAGGAGCATGACAAACAGGACACCTCACTCACTCCAGGTAAGAGGCCATACCTGATTAAACCAATGACCTTTTTGTAATTTTTCCTTTACTCTACTTGTTCTGACCTCCAAAAATACAACCAGCAGGTGCACAGGTCCCTGTAGAAGCATACAGATTCAGACATTTTATATCCAATAACAACCTCCTGACCTTCCGTCTTGCAAATGCAACTTTTTGGCGCCTGCTCCGTCTTTAAAACAAATCTCTAACCCCTTTAAATCTGTCTTATTCTCTTTCTCCGGTTTTTTATTTAGACTAATCATAAAACACCAAATCTGCTCCGTATGCCCTAAGCTGAAAAAGTCACAGATTCACTTTACAAAGACTTGGTGAAAATGGGTCAGCTTCCCTGCACACGGTCAGGAGTGCCACTCTTCCAAGGCAACATACAAAAGGTTTATCAGTTTTATATTCCAAACAAAGGAATGATTGAATCTCGGTGTATAAGAGGGAAAGGGAGTACTTGATGTGTGCTGGGGTTTCAGTGCAGCATGCAGCGTTGCGGTGCGGATTTTAAAGTGGCACATATTTTTCAGCATTTATGAAGTACTACTTCAGTGTAGAGGTCATTGAATGTGTCAGTAGTGGAATAATTACTTTTGATTACACTTTCCTTGGCAAAACACCTCCTCTGTCAGCAATACAAAGAGATGGGTATTATAGGAATACAGTTGTAAGGCAGCAACATTGAAGACTTTATATGTTAATTTGTCTGTTGTTGCATTATCACATTAGAATTGGTTTGAAGGTCTTTCCTAATTACATGAATATAAATTAAAGTAGACATTGTTGAATTTACATACAGAATTAATGTGACCTGGATGCACAAGTGATGAAGCGTGATGATGCTTTCTTTTTAATGGAAATATATCATAGATGACATTGATTGTGATCTGTTTCCAGTTAATTAAAACAGGACATTTATGTATAGCTGTTCCAGTTCATTATGGTACCGCAAACAGATACAGCACTTGCAGCATTAGAAATGTCAGCCTTCAAAATAAAAGTTTGACTTTTGTTGCATATCAGCAACCCAATCAAAATGGGTCCGCGACCCACCACTTGAGAACCACTGATTTAGATAACCCAAATTCTACCTGTTTTTATCAACTTACATACAAAGAACAAACCATTGACATGTTCTTTATGGACATTTATTGATGTTACAAGTATATAAATTACACCTCCACTGGAAACTCAGTAAAGCTGTACCAAAGTTATGGCCCATTTAGCTCAGCAAGAAAACTGTAATCCACATCTGTCCAAACCCAAAGCTTATGTTTGGTTCAACAAGAAAGTCTTGCTTGTGTTGCAGCTTCCATCCTTCCTGCCTTCAGTCAGCCAGTTGTGCAAACATCACCCTCGAGGAGCTCAGTTGTCAAGGCAATGCATACTCTGCGGTTTAGCGCTAAGCTCCACAAAAAGTTCAATTTCTTACAAGTGTAAGAATAAACCAGACTGGATTTGGTCTATAACACTTTTCAGCTCATCATTTGTGTGACCAAGGACTTTTTCAAGGAGCTACAAATAAAGAACTGTCAAATTAGCTGCTACCTTCCCAGTGCGTACCGAAAAAACGCTCATTTCCATTTCCCAGACTGTACAGAGTTTATTAGGCAAATGGATGAGGACGCAAAGATGGTTGGTGTCATGCGAGGTCCTCAGACTCCTCATTAGATGTGTTCCTCTTCGCAGGGGAAAGGACATACACCGCATTCCCTTTCATGAAGCCCATCTATCATCTCCCTATTTGATTGGCTGTCACCTCTATCCTCTGTGTAAAGGTGTCCCTGACCCTGCCTTTTTCCCTTGCTTTCACCTTTCTCTTTTTTTATCCTAATGTGTTTGTAGAGTCCATCAGAGTAATGATTCACTGTACAGGCTTTGTCTCGTTTGTATGACCTCCAGAAACAGTGACCTCCGTCTCACACAAGAGGTCCGACCCACTGAAGATCACTACCACACACACTCCCCTGATTGCCTGATTGAGATGTTAAAAAAAGCATCCCATTGAATGTTAGCCAGTTGTCACTTGACATATTGAACTGGTCAGTATAATGTCCCAGTAATTAATCTTGCCTGATGAAAGCAAAGGTTGTTTTAGGAACGTATTAAGGTCAGGCTAACATCCCCACCTGACAAACTAGATTTGCTGCTCTGTCCTGTATGATCAGCACTGACGGCTGTGAGGCGCAAGGGAGCATGTGTGTGAGACCCCTTGAGTGTGTGAAATCAAATATCCATGGCCAGTTGGTGACATGTCCATACAGAGCATGGACACGGTCTATGTTGGCTAATACATGAATATATAGAGGCTCTGTGCTTTGCAATGATAAAGAAAAGGATCAGTTTTCATCAGCAGGGGAGGGTCGGCCTTCACACCTCGTTAATGTGGGGTTGTATCTTGGAATATAAAGTAAACTACGGAGCGTGCTATGTGAAATAATGTACGGTTTACTAACCTCTAACAGCATACATTGCTATGTTGGTATTGGACCATTCCATCTTACTTTACTGGTCATGAATACATCCTCTGAGTCAAGTCAACTAAATTATTTTCTCAATATTTACAACCGAGTACACAGTGATTGGATTAATATGCAATCCCTGTAAATGCATGCACCTGCTATAAAGGACTTTCATGATGGAAGTTGCATACAACGTTGGGACCAAGCCTTTCAACACACTAAGCTGTGCATGGAAATGTAATAAAGGACAATTTATTTGGCTCAACCTGCACCAAATCAGCATTTAATAAGGTATTAAAAAATGCATAGGGTATATGTTGTGATTGATTAAAATCCCTCCAAACGCTGTTGGGTTTATTAACCATGTGGTGAGGTGCTATAGGCCAATATTACACAAAACATTTGTAAGTGTAATGTTTTCTGTTCTTTTTGCATTTTTTACACGTCAAAATCAGCTGTATTTTGCATAATTGTTTGTTTTGGGGGCGTCTGCGGGGTATATCAGATTAGCTTCCCGTTGCCAGAAAGACAATTTTGTTTTGATTTTTCTCTTCTTAATTTTTACAAGATTTATGCAAAGTAATGCAAATGCTCTTGTTCGATGAATCATAGTTTGAAATCTGCAGGGAGATAAGCCCCCTGTGGGTGTTTCTCCTGTGAGTCACAAAGAACTCCGTCACACACAGTGACACCAAAGGTCAAACACTGGTTACCGCCTACTGATTAGCCAAAGGTGGCATTCCCCATCGTTCACTTTTCCTGCCGCTCTGTATTAGCACTTTTAATCAGGCTTTTTAACTCGAGGGTGTAGACAGCCTTGGTGAGGCTGTCTACACCCTCACCGGGTCAGAGATAACAGTGGCCCCAAATGCACTAAATGCAACCATGTATGGGGAATTAATGGGGATATGGTGTTTAAAAATGGATGGAATTGATACTTTGTTCTACAGAGTTGAACTGCTTTGGTAATCACAATGTCACTGTAAGATATCATAAGGTTTAAAATCAGTGGAGTGCAATCAGGTGCTACATATAAGACTTATCATCAAACTGTTTGGAGCTTTGAAAATTAAAGTGAGTTGCTGCCTTTTAAACACCTGATATAAGCTGCTTGGTATTTCAAGCTTTTATAGGCAATGAAATACTCTTTTTTTAAATTTCAATTAGAAGTTTTGAGTACAGCTTTTTGACATATAATTTAAAACGGCAGAATAAAAGAAAAGATTGGACGTTGAGATTAGTTTTTGTTATTTTTCCCTTTCACAACAGGTCTTACGTTAGTCTGTTTTCACTTGTGAGTGTTTTTGCTCTCTATTCCTCACACCCCCTCACTCCCACTACTGTCCTTGTTCTCATTAAAGGAAACCTAGTTATGTCATGCCTTATCGCAAGCTCTCTGTTCTTTTGTTTTTTAAGTAAATGACGCAACTGTTTAAACCGGCTCTGTCCTAACTAATAATTCAAATTGCAGCTAAAGTTATTGGGGTCTGAAGGACAATGTTTGAAACCTTCCCAGTTAAGGACATCCTTTGAAATTCCCAAGCATGACTGATTTTTACCTTGCCTCAACTTTATTATCAGATATCACGACTAGTATTACTCAAACATGATAGAGTTGGGTGTGGAGTTAAAGGCAAGGACGAAAAAGGGTTGAATGAATTTTAAAATGCAGCATGAGCACACACTCCTAGTGAAGATGGGAATCTGAAATGGATAGGAACACCGTATATTTCAAATAAATCCAAATACCATGGAAAAGCATGAGGTGTCACTTCTGTTTCAGAGTGGGAAGATTGCAATCAGCCTGTGGGAGGAGAAGATAAACATCCATGATAGAGCCAGGTTGACGGGTGTTCTTGCCGGACAGAATTGAAATTCAATGTACTGTTGTGAAAGTGCTACCTCTTCATCTACCAAATAATCTTGCTGGTGTGGTGTTCAAAAAAGGAGAAGCTTTTTTTTTCCTTTGGCTTTTCTGAAGGATAAGACATACTTGTCAAGTTAGTATGTGAAGAAGTGCTGTTGAAACCTGTTTTGGTGCATTAACCAGGTCATTATGAAATATTTCGTATAACTTTCTAAACTGTCCGACACTAAAACAAACATCTTTCAAGATTCCTTTCATAGATTTCTAGAGAAAAATTCAGTGAGGTTGCATGAGTACAGTGAACATTGAACTGACATACCGTGAACCTCAAACACTATTGTTTCCTCCTTCACGTGCAAATCATGAATACGCATATCACAGCGGTAAAACTGGCGAATTACAACAGTCCCTGTGTGTGACGTCACACACGGTAGTCCAGCCCCAACATTTGCATACACCAGCTGCTGGAAACACTAACGCTAACACTTACCACTCCGTAACGTTGCTCTCCAATCTCCGACGTTTCCTCCTCCGATAAAGGCTCAAACATGTGGTTGGATGCCAATAGCCTCCATGGTTCATCTCTCACAGTTTTGCGAACTTCACTTACTTCTGTGGGCTCTGAGGCAGCCAGGGATTGCTCCTTGTAAACCAGCCAATCAGATCAGAGCTCGACATAATTATTTAAATGAGCCCCAAAATAAGGTAATTCAGCTTGTTTCATTCTAGGACCAAATCATAGGGTTGTAAATGGGCATGTAAAACTGCATCTGGACATTTTTTGGATCAACCAAAGTTATATACCTTCTTTGTAGAATCAGAGAACAATTTAAAATACCAGATGCATTCTATGGCACCTTTAAATGATTAAATCTTGTAAATAAGATATGTTGTTTGAGCTTAATGTCTGGCTCTACTTTTTGTTACAATGGAAAATCATTCATGTGGGCATTTAAAGGCAAAGACCAATTGATGATGTTTAAGGGAAGCCCCTAGATCTAATCAATTGTAACAAATAAAACTTGACATGAAGTCCTTTTGAGGATTCTTCTGCTCTTCGGTGAATTGAGCCTACTGTCAGAATCTATAATAAGCCTGGGCAAATCCCCTCTGCTGCTAATTGTATGCCTCAGAGTCCGATTAACACGAACACCTCTGGGAGAAGCGGTGGTCTGCATACGGACTGATAAAAAAAGATCAGAAAATGTGGTGAGGTGAACTTTAGTGCATTGGACAGAGTTATTTTAGAAGAGAGAAAATCGGTGACGAGGGATGTAAATGGATAATCTGATTGATAAACTAAGGGTCAATTTATCATTCCAGTCTTATTATATTGTCAGACCCACAATGGAGGGTAATTAAACAATAAAACATATTATTTATATTCATCAGAGGCCGAGTAGTTCTAGAAACATCTGCCTTTTTAATACACACAGTCTGACTCGATGTCAAAGCCTGTTGCATACATTATCCATAATGCAACTGGGCTGCTAACTAGTTAGGTTGAAGATTTAGGTGTGTTGCAGCTACTGGTGGCTCAAGCAGAAATGAGCGTCAGCCTTCAGAGGTCTTTTAAATCCTCTTCTATCTAACTTCGAATTTACATTTTTAAACTTGGAGTTTTAAACCCAAACCAACGATGAATCAACTAATGTCAATCTATCAGACTTCAATCAGCTTCCACCTGAGGCACAAAAGGCTTAACACAACATTTTCACATATGCAGTTCTTCTCCCTTAAGACCTATAAACCGACTTTGATGTGGAAAGTAGGTGGAGAACCCTTTTAAGTATCTGATTTAAAACAGATATGTTAATTGATAATGCACAAACCCCCTGGACATTGGCTCCATCTCTTTTTCATGTCCGGAAAATCGTGGTTGCAGATTTTCGTCAGTTATAAGGTAATGTCCAGGGGTTACCCGTCCACATATTTAAGAAAAAAGCCGCTGCTTCTTACAGCTAAAGTGTTCATTTTAAAACACCTTGTGCTGGTGGATTAATTCCCCTATTCTTCTCCATCACCATAGTGGGATACCATCAGAGACTCAGGTTTCTGAGGAGCTTTGATTAATCCATCTTCACTGATCCCTGCTTGTGTCTTTTGCTTTTCATGTCTTTAACCTCTTGAGGTCCCTTTAGATGGTGTTTAATTTTTTCTGTAGGGCCCACAATAGCTCCTCACTCACTACGTCTTGGTTGTACAGGCTCTATATTACTCATCATGCCCATTCTCTTGCTTTCATTACATTTATTTGATAAGATATACACTGTGTGGGTGTAACACAATTTATGTTCGTTCTGGTAATGAATGTGCAGCTTGTTCTGAGAACACCCTCACTGTATCTGTTTCTCAGGTCAAAAGAGGATTTCTTTCATATGCAACATCGCTTTTGACTGCCATTTTTATTCTGAAAAGTGTGAATTAAGTGTATAGTCTGTTCTTTATAAAAACAGGCAAAATGGTAAGACATATTTATCGAGTTGCTCAGAAGACAAACACCTCGCCCAGCAGGTTCAGTGGCTCGGTTTTTTCTACAGCTTGGAGTCAAACTGAGTTAAATGATGTGTTTGTATGTTTAAGGCTTTGGGTCTTTCAACCATCGTACTGCTTCGGGATAAGAATAACATTACCCCGTGATATACGCCTGTCTCCCCTGTTTACTCTGACTAAAGTCTCTAACATCATCTGGTTCAATAGTTACTGAAGGTCAGTGTGTGATGTCAAACACATCAAGATCCACTCGTGTTTACTCAGTGACACATTTATTTTTTCTTCAGTGCTTTTAAACCGAAAACTGGAGTCTAAAATCTTGGAAATGCTTTCCTGTTATGTTATCCTGTCCCTGATTTACACACACAGAGATGGATTCACCACTTTTCGGTTTTGGTTGCCTCTAAATATACACTCTGTTTTAATACTTGAAGAAAATTATTTTAAACAGAAGTAAAAATGAACTCTAAAACCAGACGCTGCAGCTGAATTTGATCCTTCTACTTAAGAGTTATTTGTTTTCCTCCTGCTTAGACACGGTTGTGATTATGTATTTGGACTAATTTGGGGTTTTATATATGAACCATTCAGTGTCTGGATGCTGCAGTGGGCGGGGGTGCCTACCCTCTTACAGAAAGTGACATTATTGAGGTTCCATGTGCACAAACATATTCCCTTTTAAAGTGCATACAGCTCTGGAAAAAACTAAGAGACCTCTCCACATTTTTCTTAAATCTTTATCTCTACATATGGCAGCCATTCCAGTCTCTGATGAATTCCAACACAGAGAAATAATGTCAGTAGTTTATAGAATACAATAAACAAATAAAATGAATCATTTAACTCAAAGACATACCTATAAATAATAAAACAAGAGCAAATGATAAGGCTGCAGTGGTCTCTTCATTTTCTCCAGGGCTGTATGTGGCACTTAATCCATAAGAAGAGCGGAGCTATATAGCTGACCCTGGCCATAAGAAAGGGCAACACAAACCCTGAAAGCAAACACTATCCTTGACCAGTCCGATGATCGGCAACGGAGATAAATCTCTCCATCTTTCCGACACATTAAAGGAATTTACTGTAAAGGGGAGGTGGGACTGGCAGCCCCCCTGCTTGTTGACTTGCAGTTTCACTACTGATGGTTTACCCAGAGATGATAAGCCAGCAGCTCGAGGTTGGTTGAAGCTGTTTTCAGATGGAGGAAAGTATAGCGGCTGCCGTGACATTGCAGCATCTTCAGTGTCTGCTACACTTGATATTCAAAGATCGGTGAGAAGAGAAAACACTAGAGAACACAGAGACCTGATAGAGGAGGAACCATGTTCATTGGAGAGGTTGATTTGTTTTCTGGTCTGACAGTGACCAGGTCCTTAGCACATAAAAAATGTCACAGTGTATTGTCACGCGTTCCCAGTTGCTGTCAGTCTTCACTCTCTTGAGGGACTCTGTGACTTACGCTGTCAAATGATATGAAATGCAAACTGACAAACACTTTACGAGGAGTCTAAAATGAAGTCTGTCTACATTGTCATACTGACAATGAAGGAACAAATCCCACACAGATCTGCAGATCAACGACACCACATTCCCCTGATCATATTGGAACGCACCCGATGGATCGCTTTAACATTGTAATGGATTTTTGCTTTTTCATTAACCATAACATTATATTTTAGTATTCTTGTAGGACTTCTCGTTCACGCTGTTCACACACCATTGTGCATGTCTATTAAAAAAAGGTAAAGTGAATCCGTTGAGTCACGCTGAAAGGACAAGTCAAGCAATAGATACATAAAATGGAAAAGGGGGAAAGGTAAATGTATCTGTGTCGTTATTAAATCCATCTGTGTGCTTTTTCTGAACACCCCTAGGTGACGCAGCAGCAGCAGCAGCAGCAGAGTCTGATGAGTCGGTAGTGGACCGCAGCTATGTGAAGAAGAAGCTGGAGCATGGACTGACACGGATCTGGCAGGTTGGAAGAAATAGTGAATTCTATTTTATATAATCTCTCTATAATATCTCTGTTTTTGCACGCGTAGTCTTCCGTCCATAGAGATGATTGAAATGACTTTTGGGAGTATTTGTTCTGTATTATGCGATGTTTCTTCTTAATTGTGTACATGTTTTTTATGGTCAAGCCAAAGATAATTCCCCGCCTTGATTGGGCAATAAAGTAAATCTATCCTGTACTATTCTGGTCGTAGCATATGTCTCGTCTTCCTTCTCCTTTTCCCCAAGATTTCTGATTAAAGAGTTGCTCATTCACATGTTCACTAATCACTTTCTCCCTGTCATGTTTCTCCCCAGGACGTCCAGTTGAAAGTGAAGGCCTACATCTTGGGGACGGACATGTCTAACTTTAAATACGATGATTTCATCGTGGTACTTGATGTCATCAGCAGGTACGCCGCAGGAACAGAACAGTCAGCTCATCCTTGTTTCCACTAATTGCCCATCATTATCTTGCAATCACTGTCCCTTTGAGAGTCATGTCTTATTAAATTATTATTACAGGTTTTTATACTGTGACATGCAGTCGTTCTTTTCTCCTTATCCAAACTTAATTACGCACAAACACAACATGTTCCTTTGTCCAATTAGATAATTATCATTGTTTGTTTACAAGCACAGCAAAACTGAAATTATAATGCCAGGTTGTCCAACCCTATTAAATCGCCACACTTTGATTTTGTTAGCTCTGATTATAAAGTGGTGATACTCCAGTTATTTTTGCATTTATGGACACTGATAAGAAGTATGCACACATTCATCTCATTTCTTGATTTGTGGTCAACCTGTGTGCTGCTCAGCTCATTATAACTGTATGTGGGAGTGAACCTGCGCATTGACTGGAACAAGTTTGTGGGTGGAATAAAGATAGATGTTTTGTAAGAAGAAACCATAATATTCCAGTAGACCTTACATTATGGACATTTATTTGTTACTTCGTTTTAAACTTTTTGGAAAATGTGTGGTTATGTGAGAACTGTACATTTAGTGCTGTTGATCAAAGTCACTGTTTGTCTTCCAGTTGATGTCTGTGTACAGACTGTAGATAGATCATCTAAAACAGCTGTTGGACTACAAATATCAAAATCGGTTATTTCAGATCGCTTATTTTAGATGAAATCTTGTGTGGTCCTTTTTTTCTTTCCTCAATACCACTGCATACAGCACATTGTCTGTCCCTTAACCGGTTAGCAGAGCGAGTCTGTTTACATCGTGTCTCTGTGACCCTGCTGGCTCAGCTGTCCATCAAACATACATGGCAGATTTTCTCCAGAGGCTTTGAGTGCAAAGGGCATTTTAAGAGCATTTAGAATACAGCTTTTTATATTTTTGACAGCAGAAAAAACATACATTTTAAGAACGATCTAAACAATATAGGTATAGATTCAAATATAAATACAGTTTGCAATAAAACCTCAACATCAAGACTTTATCTGCAAAAATCCTGATACGTTTCGCATGATGATATAAGCTTGAAAATAATCTATTTTCCCCTTTTGATTTTCAAATTTTATTCTGGACCAAGCAGGCTAAATATGAAAGTATTTTATAGGCAGACTTTTGTGGAAATATTCCAATGATTTACAAGTTTATTCAAGCAAACCTCTATGACTTTTGTATCTCTTTCTTTTCAAAATTGCAGTCGCTGAAACATTGTGTGCTAGTGTGACAGATAGTCATTATCAATAGGCAGCCATTAAAGAGTCCATTTGTTCTCCATTCACCCGGTCTTTTCACCAGTACATAAATAATTGCAAAATCTCATTGTCTTATCTCTTCTCTTCTCTTTCTTCCTTCATCATTGTCTCTGTAATAATTCGTTCTGTATCTTTCTCCAGGTTGATGCAGGTGGGGGAGGAGTTCTGCAGCAGTAAGTCGGAGGTCCTGCAGGAGTCTATCAAACGCCAGAGTGTCAACTACTTTAAAAATTATCACAGGTAAGATGTCTCCATTGCTTCTGGATCCTGACCTGCATCATGTGACAATTATACCCGTCTTCTGCTCACTTAGTGATCTGGCAGGCTGGATTGTGTGTGAGTATTAAATGACGTGCTTGCCCCGTTCCACATGAATTGGAAGAAAGTTGTTGTGACTATATTAAATGGCAGTTGAACAGCAGGTTGCTTGACAGAAACTTGTACAAACAACGCCTTCATCATGTCTATTCCCAGAGCCACCCTCTTCGTGGTAGATGTGTAATCACACGGTAGAACACACTGAGCTGGAAGGACATGCACCTCTTGATTACAAAACCCCCCGCCAACCACTTGAATATGTATGTTTTGACACATGCAGCGTCACATGTGATCTGCACTTCTTAGTGTTGTGACTGCCCGTCAAGAATCATTGATATGATGATTGAATATCACAATGCTGATTAGCTTCATTCCTGTGATGCAGGAGGGAGACGTGAAGGAATACATTTTAAGGTTAGAGATAATCTCAGTGCGGGATAGGAAAGAGAGGAGGTGGAGAAGGAAAGAGAGGAGGTGGAGAACAGCAGACAGCATTAAAAAGCGATATTCTGCCCCTCCTTTGTTTCCATGTGCTCCCAACTGGTGGCCAGTGGCCTTCCAGCGTGCATCAACTTTACATTAGGTTAATCTTCAAGGCGATTTACAAACGGATTGATCATCAGTGAGCGTTGGATGGCTGATGCACACTCATCGTCTTCAGGGTGGGTTTATTGTTGGCTGGTTTCAAAGGATAGGAAGACATTGTTAAGGTTTACAAATGATAAATATTGTGGAGCTGTGCCATTGGTAATTTCTGCCTTAGGTGACACATTTTTTTTGGTTTATAGTTAGGGTCCGCCTAATAATAATAAAAATAATAATAAAAATAAAGCTTTATTTATATAGCACTTTTTATACAGCACGTGCAGCTCGTGCAGCAAGTGCTTTACAAAATGACACCCATCACAGATGTTAATACATGCAGCATAGCAACAAAATATAAGATCTTAACAGGAAAGATTCCTCTCAGAAACATAAGACACAAGACCTAAATCAATGCAATGATATAAAACCCTATAAAGTCAAAGGAAACGTGGACAATAAAATGTAAGAGGATGATAGTACTAAAACCTTTATTATTATAATATAAAAAATGTTGCTATTAAAACTGTTGAATAAATTATAAAAGCTAAGACCAATAAAACAAGATAAAAGTAGGTAAATTATAAAGTCTAAAAGACCATTTAAAGCCGGGTGGCAATAATAAAAAGCTAATCTAAAAAGATGGGTTTTTAGCTGTCGTTAATGGAACTAGATGGCACTCAAAGTGTTATACTATATCCATTAACCAAATCGCTGCGCAGAAGGAAGCCGGCATCTATTATTGGACTTAGTGCTCATGCTCACTCAAATATTTTTGATTTGGGGTGTACCATACCAATCTCTTTTAATTCTCAATGCACTTCATGTTAGGGATATGATGGGATATCAATCCTGTTTTTCTGGGCCACAAGACTTCCCTGTCCCTTGCCTCTGCTCCTGATCTTTCTCTTGTCGTACTTCAAACACCTTTAACAAATGAGCTACTGAAGTGTTTGAAGTCAACCCTGCTCTGACATTTCATACAGAAAAGACTTCATATTAACCTAGCTGGTGACCATCAGGGTGCCTGTCTTGAGCACACACACACACACACACACAGACACACACACACACACACACACACACACACACACACACACACACACACACACGAAAACCTCTTATTTCTCACAGTGCATCAGTGACCTTTGCAGGTTCTTTTATGTCAGCACATTTTATCTGGGCTCTCGGGCCGCATGTAAACAGACTTGGACATGCTGCCGGCACGAGGTCAGTAATGGACATGTCGGCTTCTCGTTTTAACTTTTGCCTCTTCCTGTCATATCCCCCATCCCCGCTCCTTTTACTTTCTTCTCATCCCCTCAGGGCACGACTGGAAGAGCTGAGGATGTTTCTGGAAAATGAGACGTGGGAACTTTGCCCAGTCAAATCTAACTTTAACATCTCCCAGCTCCATGTGAGTAAGAATCACACCGCTGAGGCGAGAAAATGAAGCCTAGTAGCTTTCATTTATTCCACACTGTCACTCAACCCACTCCCCCCATCACTGTGAAATGTGCATCAGGATATGAAACACAGTGGATCCTGCTGAATGATTTCTGTGGGCGTGTGTAATTTTGTCAGCCCTGTGTATCAACATATAGTCCACTGGATATTATATAACAGAGATGACGTTAATATGGCTGTCGTCACTGGTGGTGTGCATGCTATTTTTCCCCACACTCGTGAGCAAGAGTATAAAAATGTAACATTCAATATCAGATTAAGATCACATACAGCACCACCTACATATTGTAGTTCCTCATAGATTTAACCAAAGAAAAGATCGTTGTGCCTGCAACATGTGCAGCTCACCAAAATACAGAAAAGACAAATGGTAATAATAAGATGTCAGAAAGATGAATGGAATGCATTAATATTCTCGTTTTTTATCATTCATGCCTGTCTTGCTTGGGCACATTTTGCAGTAAACACGATTGCCAAATAATTAGCATAATAACGTCCCTGCCAGGAGGAGATGGTTTGTCTAGTATTGCATGGTAAACAGATATTATACGTATACCTAAAACCTGCTGGGCACTGACACTAACTAATAGCTGAGTGTTTTACAGGCTGCTATTACTATGAAAAAATACATGACCCTATGATATACTTGTTCGGACTCATTTTTTTTATCACCTGGGGCCATTTTTAAAAAAGAATGGCCATTTATTAAAAAAAATCAGATATAATGTTCCTCATATTTAGTTGATTATGTTCTGAATTATAAATTACACTTATTTCTATATTTTAGTGGTTTACCTCATCTTATGCCAGTTTTTATCTCTAAAGTTTACACTGCATACCGTTTTTGACTACAAAGGATTAGCTTGAATTTATTTGAGTTCTTAAACTTGGAGCGTTCCCCAATGAATAAATGAAACAGGAAAGTTTGAGGATAAAGTAATACCTCCTACAGCCTAAGGAGAAAACATTGTTGAGGGTCGATAGCTTTGAAAGAGAACAAACAGAAGAATCATGCATGAACAAGCACGATTCTTGGCAAGCAGGCAGTTTGTTTATGCCTTTGGGCCAAGATATTTCAATAAGAACATGCAACAGGAAACTGGAATGACCTGTCAGGATGTGTTGTTCACAGATCTCCAAAGTGTATTTGCTGCCTAATCACAATTGCTGATTTGCCTATGCAGCCATGAATAATAGGCACATTTTTTTACTGTAGACCATTTGTAAGGTAATGATGATATATAAAACAAGGCAAGTTCTGAACTGTAAATCTAGCTAGCCTTGGTTCTCATATTTGCCTCATCAGCTGACTTTACCAAACCTGAACAAACATCTGTCTGTCTCCCTCCGATCTTCTCCAATCCAGGAGTTTAAGTTCATGGGCCAGTGTCGTTCTCCATCCGTTTCCCCGAGCAGACAGGCCGTGTCCTCCACCAGCCCGGCGCAGGAGGAGCTGTCTCTGTTTCAGCAGTTTCTTCAGGAGGGAAACCCCTTTGAGTTGCCCACTGAAAAAGAAGAGGAGACAGAGGATGTCCTGGCATCCAACGGGGTAGGAGGCAACTTCAAACACTTGCATCTAATTGGTGCCTGCTTTATTGTTAAGAATAAGTTGAACTAGTGGGAACTATGTCTCTCCCAGCCCAGTCTCTCAAAATTCTGGTTGGATCACAGTGGTAGTTGTGTTCATCTACTGGATGCTCTTGTTCCTTTATGTGAACCTTGAACAAATCATATCTGAGGATTCAATGAAGTTGATCATTTCCCCAAGTTAGGTACATTAATATGTATAATTAACAAGGCTACCTGTAGGGCTGCGTAACCAAACAAGTTAATAAAAAGCCAAGTTGATTAATTGGGACATCATCATAGGGGGTCATTAAGATGTTTACAGCAGCTCCCAAGCTGTCATCACCAAGGCCATAACAAACCTCTATTAACAGTGTGGGGCCAATAGTGCAGAACATGCCATGATTAGTACAACACGTTGACAGACAGACATGTTATATAAGCTGTTAAACCACAAATGAATCTGTGGGTAGATTTGTTGGCAGGGCATATAATAATCTGAAGACTATAATAAAACATACAGCGTCTTATCCATCAGGATTAAATGGTTTTCCTCAGCAAACTACACCACCATACGCTGTTCTAGTATCGTATTAGATTTAGTTGAGTGTATTTATATTAATTTAAGAAGCTCAAATACGCACACCAGAAGTATTACATAAACGGTAAGTCGTTACTTAGAAATAATGACAAATTAAAGCAAATTTATAACCAAAAATGTGAGGCTGAACCCTTACAAATATGGTTTTCTTTTTACATGTCTCATTCGTTTGGGCCCTCCAATAGTGGAAATGTTGTTATTTCTTAGAAAGACACGTCCACTCTGTTTTTTGTTTTGCATGCAGCACTTCACCTTCAAAAAAGTGGCATCACTCACTTTCACTTGGAGTCTATGATGTCCAGTACAACTACTATGCCTGCCACTAGAGTGCCATAGAATTATTAAAGGCGGACAAAAGCCTGTTTCACCAAACAAATATCAGTGAGCTTTCGTGCAAATTCCTCTTTAGACCCCGAAGTGAAGCCTCGCTTGATCTGGAGGGGGACTGTGAGCCTCTAATCAATCTCTTTTGTTAGTTGTTTGTACAATTTTATTAAACAGGCATTTTGTGCACATAAGAAGGAAATGGAGAATCAATAGGGCCCTTCATTTAATTTAGTTAAGGAAGGTTTCTAGGCTTTGTTATCACACAGCAGCACTTGTGTCCTTATGAAAAACCCATTAAAGAGTAGAAATGGCTTCGGTAGCCTTTGGTAGGCAACTGGATATCATTATGGTAGGGTTGTTCCTAGCTAGACAGGTTGGCTACTTGCTAAGCAACTAGCAAATTGAATCTCTGGCTCTCTTTGTTACACACTGAAGTGTTTTTACCCCGCTAATTGATTTTCTTCAAGAGAAGAACACAACCCTAATTTCTGTCAAGGCTTCTACCAGTAAAGGGTTCAACCAGATATTTATAACATGGAAACAGTGAAACAAAGAATATAACCTGGTACTGTGGATGTTAAACGTGTGCTCTTCCTGGGACTTATATACACATCAGTTTTTTTCAAGGCTTATGTGTTGAGTATAGCAGTATTTCTCTTCAGGAATGGGAAGAAGAAATTGACACCCTGACAGATCAACCACTTTTTCTTTATATTAATATGTTTTCCTTGCAGGCTCAACATCAAAAGCAATATTGCTCTATCTAACATGTCAGGCTTATAGAAGCCCTATTCTGGCTCCCTGTAAAGTTTGTAATCCTTTCCATACGGCCGTTGTGTTCCCTGAACTTGCACTTAAGGACAAAGAAAATATTGTCTTATTTCAGGGGAGCTTTAACCAGACTCTCCTCTGGGATGTGAATTAATTTTCTTCTTTTTGTCCGCAAGCCAGTCATTTCATGGTTATGCACCCATTAGAGCTAAAAGATGCTGATGTTATACTTTCTTTTCAATTATTCTTTGATATAATTGAATCACAGCCCTTTAATACAATTTGGTTTTACTGCGCTTTGAAGTAGGCCATTTGTATTTGATGACACTATTTCCCATGGCATATTTTTCTTTTTACACTTGTCTTCCGCAACTGGTGAAGTGTCAGTAAAGTTCCCCCTTACTCTCTTCGTGGCGTTCTCATGTTGTCTTTTCACTGGCCCATTTTCCATCGTCTCACATCTGATCTTTTTATGTTTTTTCCAATCCTCAAGTACGAGTCAGACGAGCTGGAGAAGAATGTGTATCAAGACTACGACAGTGACAGTGACGTCCCGGAGGAGCTCAAGCAAGACTACGTTGACGAGCAGACGGGCGATGCCCCCCTCAAGAGGTCAGTCAAAGTCACATTGTTATTTTGCCTCTCAGAAATAACACTCAGAGTATGACATGTGAAGTTATGTGGTATGTCAAGGTATCCAATCGTTTAGTTAACTCGCTTTTTCAAATGTATGAAAGCAAGTAAACAACTATAATCACAAAATAAAATAGTATCGTTTTGGTCTTTTTTAAAGGTGGTTCTAAAGGGATGTGAAGTGAAGCATTACACCACTTCTTATGCATTTAGTCATGATGATTTTATCTCCCCTTTCCCTAACCCTGCTCAGTAGGCAAAAAGCTTTTTTGTCTAGCCATGAAAAATTCTCTTACTTCCCACCTCCGCCTACGTGATTGGTGTCCATGGAAAGATTACTCTTTGCTTTTTTATTAAAAGCAGAGGCAGTCACGCTCCTCCGCACATTGAGCAACTTGATTCATTTTCACTTGAATCAGAAATGTTAATGGAATTGAGGAACGTTTTTTGGCTTTTCTTTTATCAGAGTCTGGTGAATGGTAAGGGATATATAATCAAAGTAAACAATTACCACCTCAGATGTAAATATTTATGTCTAACTAGCTTGTGAGGCAGCATGATGGAGTGTTCAATTTTATATCCTTCCTTGTTCTGTTTCTTTTTTTCCAGTTAACTATGAGTAACTGCATGTGTATGTGGTGGACTGAATTATTAAGATCCTACTTTTGTGTGTGTACTGGTTTTTACACACAATGCCATTACTTATTCAGTAGCTTACAGAAGCATTATTATAATAATAATTGAGTTTCATGTAATGTACAATGTCTTATTAATGGAATTTTAAAGTTTGTGCTCCGTGTTAAGCCTCGTTTTTTCACAGATATGACATGCGTGATATTTTGGCCACGTTCGATTTCCCAACCTGTATTAACCTGACATTAGCCTATAGCCACTTAAATGCTAATTCCCCATTCTTTTAAGTGGGAATCACTAATGGTTAATTATTGAATGGGTCGCATGATCACATCCAATAATTCGAAGGCCCATGTAATGATTGCAGGCTAATATGACTGGATGAGCAGTGTCAGGGGTCTGGTACTCCAGGATCACCAGTTCAGAGACTTCACCACCAGGGTACATGTGTCGCTCCTGCATTGTATAATGGGTTCTAATTGATCCATTAGAAGACTGACCCGTATTAAGGTGTTTGAACCTGGCCGTTCACTGCTGACGATTAGTGATGTTAACATGTATTCCTGAGTCTCTGTTCGTCTCATGACTCTGTCCTACTTTCTCTCTCACGTCCACATCCTGCACACATCAGTGTGTCCAGAGAGACCATAAGAAGCAAGAAAAAGTCAGACTACAACCTTAATAAGGCCAACGCGCCAATCCTCACAAACACCACCCTCAACGTCATCCGGCTTGTCGGTGAGTTATGCCCACACACACACACACACACACACACACACACACACACACACACACACACACACACACACACACACACACTACACACTGTACCACTGCTCCTTGAGAGTAGACTCCGCCACTGTGGACGTCCTCCCTAGCCTGCTGAACTCTCTATTTATTCACATGTGATCAGTACACTCATGTATCCGATGTTCCCTGTGTGACTGAGCTGCACTTACAATGGTTAACCTTCACCCCAAGAACCTGACCTTTCGTTCCCAAAAGGGTGCTAACATGTCGCTGTGACGTGACATTAGAGACGTCTCTCTTGCCGAAGCGTGCCCCTTCATGATGTGACCTTGGTGATGTGATTTTCCTTTGTGAAATGGAATTAAACGTGCCTTTCCTGTGTGGCTGTATGGCTGAATAATTGTTCTGCTCTATGAATGTATTTAATAACTATCTACAGATCTGCTGTAACGTACTTCAAAACACACAGAAGAACACTTGCTATCCTTTGTCTTTTCTCCAGAAAACGGGTAATATTGAGTTAGAGCTGTGTTGCAAAACTTTAAGTGGCAAACTGAGTGAAAAGCCCAAAGTTGATTCCAAGCAATCGCTTCTAATCCAGTCTGTGCAGCTCTTTGATGGAGTTAGATTGCTCCCAGAGTTCCTTGTGCAGAATTCAAGAGAACAGGGCGTGAAAAATGAGTTACAGAGAAATAGCCTGGTCTCAGTGGCAAAGCCCGCTAGATTGAGTGTCTTCTTTTTGCCCCGCCATTCATCAGTTCTGAGTCAATGGTAACCTTTTTTACACCCCTGTTACTCTGTACTTACTGCTTTTATTACCTTCCTGCTGAATTGAATCATTGCCCCAGAGCGTATGCAAATGAAATGTGTTCCTGATAAAGTTATTTCCTAAAGGATGTAGTGCCACCATGTTTAACTTCCTGTAATTTAATCCTCTATAAGATGTACTTAAGAACAAAAGCTGTTTATTTAGTTAAACTGATTAAATGCCCGATAACTGTTTATTTTTCATCCTCTCTAAATAGGGAAGTATATGCAGATGATGAACATTCTGAAGCCGATTGCCTTCGATGTGATCCACTGTGTGTCGCAGCTATTCGACTACTACCTGTATGCTGTTTACACCTTCTTCGGACGGAATGACATGGTACAGTATTTCTGGCAAATGGTACTTTTGATAAGACGTTGTATATATATGTCATGGTTTTCTCTTCTCAATCATACTATAGCATAGACAGAATTCATAACCTTGAGTTAAACACACCCCGACTACTGTACGTTATAGTGTTGGATCATAATCCTTGCATACGATGAAAATACTTCACCTACAGAACCTTCTTTGCCGTCTTCTGTTGTGTATATAGTACACATTTTTTGTGACGTCTTGTTGAGGCTGGAGTGTATACTGGTGAATCTGTATGAGTAAATATGCTGTTGTTGTACATAGGAAACGATTAGAGTGCTGTATTGACCTTGAGGTTTAGGATTCCATCCATGTTTAGCAGCCTCCACAATTTAAGTTTGGCATCTTGTTCCCCATCTGTCTCTTCCTTCATTTCCTGTCATTTCTCTTCTGTCAAATTCTTTGAAAAAAGGCATTAAAAAGTGCACAAAAACAGCAAGCAAGGATGTGCATCATGGCTAGTAAAAATATAAAATATGAGCGTGTGGGCTATCGTAAGCACGAGTTGTGCTCTTGCAACGCCCCCAGGTACATCATATTACTTCCGCTGCATCAGTGGTATGCTGCTTGAAGATAATTGCCTGCATTTATTTCAAAAGATGGATTTTTTGCATTTGTATGTTTATTAGATGACACACAGTGAGACAATAACCCCTGTTTCCATCTTTTCTCATCGCTCTTTGCAATATCAGCACACATTTAAGTTGAACGATAGCTTACAGTGTGCGAGACCAGTTTCCCCCGCTCCATCTAAAGACTATCATGTCATTTATAATGTGCCTCACAAAGAAAGAAAACATCATTTGTGTCAGCATTCCCCTCGGGGGAATTGGTAATGATGGCAACAAAATGACTTCTGTCCTAGCGAGGTGGAAGAGATAAAGAGGATAAGCGCTCTGCAGGGGCGGCTTTACTACACAGTATGGACGTGTTTGTGTTAGTGTGTGCCACTGGGAGATGAGGGACAGTGACACACTTATTGTGTATTGACAACTTGTCAAGAGGTCACTTTTCTCATATGTCTTCGTCTGACCGGTTGTTAATGGTACAGTACGTGAGTGTTCTTTGTGTTGATGCTGTTTGTCCATTTTTCGGTGTCTTTACACACTTCCTTGTTTCATCTTTTGTGCCACAGCCTCCTTAATCTGACATGTTCTGCTCCTTTCACATAGCATTACTCGCCGTTCATCGCTTTTATTCGCTCACACATTTATCTCTCTGTCTCCATCCTTCTGAAACTCTAACTTGCTCTTTCTCCAGCGTACCTCCAGTCCTCATTAAATGTGATATCATGTGCCAACCAATTTCATTATTATGCCTACTCAAAGAGGCACCTCCAGTAAAATGCTAATGCCCCTATAAATCTTTAAAAAGCTTATGGAATTTCTATGCACATATGCTGGTATTTTGACCTGGGCTTTGCTCTCTTTACACCGCTGGAATCAAGATGGAGCTGCTTGACTCCTCCATTTGAAGAGTAATGGGTCACATTAATATTCAAGAGGGTAAATACCCCATTATCTGTGTATATTAACCCTGTCAAACTGCACCATTTACTCTGTCACACATGACAAAGATGCATTATTATGTGCTATGCCTTACAGATACCCCATCTCCATGAATAACCACGCTCTCAGATCTGGGGACTGAGATAAGAAGAGTTACAAACATTTTTTTGGAAAAGTGATTCACGTTTCACAATTATATAAGTTTCCCTCATTGGGTAATCTTGATATTTAATTTGTGTTTAGAACAAAAAATCGAATGAAATACACGTCACAAAAAAAGATAGGAGAAAGATGTGAAGGAGGCAAAACTCAAGATAGAACACAATGTACTGTGTCGCTGTGTGTTCCCTTATGATGGCAGAATGATAAGAGAAGAGAGGTTGGGTACCGTAACGATGAAGTAGGAAGGATGTGTTGAGAGAAAGAGCGCAGATCAAAAAAGTATCTGATGCTTGAAAAAATGGCTTTTCTGAAAAATGAGCAAGAAATAGTTATTTGTAATTCTCGACTCCTGAATACCGCCGACAGTTATTCACAATGGATGATGCTCATCTTGCATGCACATCAGCAAGTCAAAGCGTTCACACCTTCACAATCTCCTGTGATGCAGATTTGAAGAAATGCCCCACTGAAATACTCCCTCTTCTGATCCTCAGCTTACTTTAAAGTTACAACTGTTACCTCTAATGCTAGTCTACTTAACTCCTTAGGATAAGGACCAAGTACTTAAAGGGGCAGTCCTTTAGCCTTGGTTGAAATGCTCCAAAAACCTTTGATTATTCATTTTCCATAATGCAACACAATGGTTTATTACACTCTATCGGCCACCTCCAAAGTGCCCACAACTCCACATTCTAAAGTTTTCAGTCCACTCCCAGATAACTTTGAAGACATCACCATGACTATCTCTGAGGAAATCTAAAGGTTATTGTTTCCAACCTTGGAAGAACACAGAAGAAATGATACGTTCGATTTCACAGGCTGTGAAGTACTTAAGGTCATTTGTAAACTGAAATCCTCAAGGACATTCTCAAACCTCCCTTACGCTTTGTATCTCATCTGAGAGATGTGCAAGGAACATTGTGGAACAGGGAGCACGGTGTGTCTCGCTCTCAGTTCATGTGTGGAAGAAGAACTCTTAGTATCCTGGTTACAAAGTCTAAAAATAAGCAGATGTTTCCTTACCCTACCCGGCTGACTTTGTGTGTGTGTGTAATACCATCCATTACTTCTGTTATCGTGTGGGCCTGGTGAAGCCGCACACATGTTGTTATTGTAATTATTGTGTCTTTGTTTGCTTCCTACTTTGTGCCTCTTTTCCACATTTCTGTAATACTTCCTCCAAGATGTTCTTTTTTTAAAATTTGACATTTTGTTTGTTGTTTTTCCTTTCTGCTGCCCATTCGCCATCCATAGCCTGTCCCAAGCCCGTCTTTGCCAACTCATATAGGCAGAGACGCGGGCCCCGCCAGGGTGGTGGGCCCTGCTTGTTTGGTAAGAGTAGATCTTTGGAGTGATTTTAGGATTGTATGAAATATAAACACCTGCAGTGTGGTTGAGTTGAAGGTGTGCGTGATCTGCAAGTGACATCAAACACATCTGAAAGTGATTTCAGAAGCATTTAGATGTCGAGTTTGCTGTGCTATCTCCCTCCCCACGCTCCCTTTTTACCTCTCGCCTGTCATCTTATGTAGCAGGTGTGATAATTTGGATGTCTGTTTCTCCCAGTAAGTCCTCCCTTTAATGGAAAACAACCAACTAGAAGCAGAAAGTAAAGGTTCTTTCGCCTTCTATGTGAGATGAAAGCAGATGTTGTCCTGCTTTCACACTGTGCTCAAGTGTATCTTCTTGTGAAGGAAGGTGTGTCAGCACAGCGAAGAATTAACTGTGTGTGTGTGTGTGTGTGTGTGTGTGTGTGTGTGTGTGTGTGTATTCTTACAGTATGAGTCATCGGGTCTGGGCCTTATCAGCAGCAGACTGAGAACCACACTGAACCGGATCCAGGAGAGCCTCATTGACATGGTAAAACTTTCCCTTCTGTTCAATCTCTTTTTTTCTCTTCCACCATCGCTCGTTACCTCATTGCCTGTTACATTTTCTGACACAAACATGCTCTCTCAACTCAAATCCCCTCTGTGCCTCTCTCCTCTTTATGCTTCTGCCCGTATTTTTTCACCATTCCACTCTATCCAACATGACCATATGTCTGATTCCACAGCTCGCATCGCCACCTAATGCATTATGGGTCATCATTATCAGGCCAGTGGTCACTCACACATACACACACCTCCCTCTTTTTAAGTGGGGAAGCCAGGATGGCTATGTGTGTTTTTCCATTAGGGATCTCAATCACTACTTTCCTCTGTAAAACTGCATAGGGAAAATTAGTGTGGTGCAGGCAACACTCCCTACACTTTGGTCTGATAGTGTTACTTTCTACAGTCCATCTGCTCTGCTTTGTACTTTTCTAACATTTTAGGAGGAGAAATCTTTGCCCCCGCTGTCAAAAACATTGGGTTATTTACAACATTAAAGGGGGGGATAGTAATGACTGCATTTTGGGCAATTTTTTGCCCCTCGTAACATGTTTTATGGGCTTTCTAAGATATCTTGGGCCATTTTTCATAATTTTTCCCATTCATTTCCTACACTAGTTATGTGATGGAGCATGTGTCATGCCTCACTTCTGCCGGTCATACTGTATATCTCAGACAAGCTTTTTGGCCTATCTTCAAAGAAGCCAGACTTGGACTTCAGTCTGGCTCTTATCTGGGAGACCACTGAAGTTTGACTCCCTGCAGGCTAATCTGAATTTCTGTTGATGTTTTGACTTTCTTTTTTTCTGTTTGTCATGTAAAAAAACGACCAGTTGTGTCCCTTGAGAGTAATTACAGTAGACATGACTAAATGACTCATAGTTATTCTGCCTTAAATTCATATCTGGAAACAAATGCCCTGCTTTTATACATCTAATTATTACTACATTATTTACATTTGTCTGTTTTTGTAAATAATAATTCAAAAGTTTTCAGTTTAGAAGCTTTAAAAAAACAAATGATGTTAGCTGTGCTTTTAATTCAGCCTGGAGCTGCTGTGTGGGGGACATAGGGAGGATCACATTGCTTATTCATACTTAAATTAGATTTTTTATCATATGTCACAATTTGTGACTCACAATTCCCCATCAGTTCTGAAAATGAAGGAGAAAGTGTATTCTTTCCCCATGGTGGGATCTTGTACAATGTTGTTTTCTTTTTCATTTTCTAAAAACCTCTGGGGCTTACTGTCTCTCTCAAATATCCTTTCTAATTTCATCTGTGCGTTCACGTAACACCGCATCCCATGCTCCAGGACAAACAATTAAATGTGCCATCAAGTGTTTTTATTTTCTGGCTCTGAAGCGTTATTTAAAGTTTAAGGAAAAGAGCTGGAACTGAATTGGACTGTAATTAGCACTCAGCTGACTGTCAATGCCAATAACGGTCTAAAAACTGGCTGTAGCAACCATCAACACCAATCAAGTCCAGAATGTAATCAGAATGTAAATAACGGTGAACAGAGGGAACTGTTTTCCAACCGGCATTACTTCTGCATGCAGATATAATCAGCGGATTTCCACAGGAGGGAGCACATAGCATTCAAAGCACTTTTTAAAAAATACAAAAGCATTTATTTGACTCTGCAGAACATTGGCATTTTGCTGTGATAGCAATGCTGGCTACTCTGCTGTGATGGTTATAGCTTAGCTCTGCACGGAGGAGAGGGAATACAAGAAGAAACTAAAGCAAACCTAAATACGAAGGCAGATGGGAGAAAAACCAATAAGACATAAAAAATGGATGCATTACCACAACTTTAAATTGTATTATGTAGTGTACTGCAGCAGCATGTTTATCTCCCTTAACTATACCATCCATTTAAACCCTATTTACTTTCTGGTTAAATTGTAAGCCATTTCAAATGTCGGACGAGCTCGGTGCTCAGCTGTGAAGAACGTTTATCCTCTAACCTGTTTAAATGAACACGAATGCACAGACTGGGTTGAGAAAGAGAACAGACGCGTGGATTCTTTTTGGGGAGTAAGGGTGAGTTCTCTCAAGACACAAAACCATGTTGGACTTTTAACGCCTGCATGCACACACATATTTCAGATGAGCGTAATCATATCACTCTGTGGCCGTCACAGGCTGCGTGATATTAGATCTATTTAAAACCCTTCAGAGGGAGGACACTGACACTTAGGCGTTGTAATTACACCCATATTTCCCTAATGTGTTGGCTAATGCTTTTAGTCTGTCTTTTTTCTCATATGCAAAACTATTTTAGCTCATTTCAATAAATCATTTAATGCCAGAAAAATGCCCCACTTTTCAACCTTACACAGGACTCCCTTTCTCCCCCTTTTTCTTTTTCACCTATCCTGCTTTTTCTCTGCTTTCTGATAATGATCTGCATTCATAAATCTCCCAAACACACATTTTGTGTAGCGCTCTCATTTCCACCGCTAATATACAGTGTCGTTAATCACAATTTAAATTCGGTTTGGATATGCATTTTTTAACAAAGGTGTCCTCACTCCAAAGTGAGAATGTATTCACAAACAAACACACTCCCCCTGCATACAAATACACACACCCACACACTCCAGAGATTGCAGCAGGGTAGACCTCATTTGTAAACAGATTATAAAGTTAATTGCACACTGCATTTCAATTGAGCAGCCGAATCCTTGCGGTTTTGTTCCCCTGGTTTACCATCGCAAATGTTTTACTCCAAATCCAATGTGATGGTAATGACTCCGAGTCCCATATGGGCGGCAGCGAGATAGCATCTCATCTCGTCTCAGGTACAGCGTGGCCTCAGCTTAAATTGGAACGTCCACGGGGGAAAAAGTAAAAGATCATCCCCTTTTTATGTTTTCTTTCCCGGCCTCCGTTCTTTCTGATTACCTCACTGGGTTTGACAGTCCTTATTTCCTGTTCACTCCCTTTGGACTTTGAATATTTCATTGAGAGTGTTTGTAAGGTTGAGTTCAGGGAAAAACGTCGGAGAGTGGCAGATATGTAATTGCCTTGTTACATAATGTTCAACCCCATACACTGTCATCAAGACCAGATTTTACTTCACGTGTCTCTTTTACCTGAATGCCAAGCTCCGAACTGAATTTTTTTACCTGAAGGGAATCAGCCGTCACATAAAGCAATGATTTACTTGCAATTCTTGCTTTGGGCAGGTGAGATAACAGATCCGTAGCTGAATGGTGCCATGAATCACCTCTGCAGCCAGATTGTCTCTGCCAGGAAGTTCAGCGGTGGCAGCTGTTGATGTTGCTGCGGGCAACTTTGTAAAGACTGCTGCCTGAGCCTAACAGTTACAAGAGGAACACTTTTGGTTCACTATCCTTTCACTCATCTCAATACTCAAACCACCAGTATTTACTTTTTCCCGGCAGTCTTTCTCCTTAATTTCTCCCAATACTTTTCCGCTTTCTATTTGTATCTGTTTCTCCGATCATTAACAGCAGCTGTGTGTCAGTGATTACTCTCAACTCTTTTGGTATTGTTCCGCCAAGTTTATTCAGTTCTTCTGACTGAATATACAATGCCCTGTTTGTATGCATATTCATATCAGTGTTTTCTTATTTATTTCACTATTTGCAGAGGCAAGACGATAGGATCATAAGAACATTATTTGGTTTTTTTCTGTTTGATGTGAGTCTTAGAGTTTTCTGAAGGCAAGGCACAATGTGTTTCGAGTTGATTGGATGTGTGTTTGTGTGTGTATATGTTTGCTCCTGGGTACTGAGTTTTAGCGCCGAGTGGGACTTTTTCAAGCCTGGCACTGAAACAGGAATGAGAAGCCTGGTAATTTGTGCCTTGGCAGCAGTCATCTGGCAGCGTGGTTGCTTGCAGAGATGCACACACAACACGACACACAAAAAAATAAATATAAAACAACAGAAGGGGGAATTAAAAGACACATTAACACACATAAGTTATGTTAAGTTTGTTGGCCTATGGGTCAGCGGACATTGCACACTCCCTGACTCTTTTCACACTCTCTTCGTGTTAGCAGGGAAGTGATAATCCTTAAGCATGTGTTGTGGTTGGGATTTGCTACACTGTTTTGGCACAGCTTACACACACAGCCATGCTGCCTCTCAAGAGAGCCCCTTGCTAATGTCACACACATACAAATAACTCTGAATGCAGTCATTAGTTCTGTGTCTCATGAGGGCACATCACTGTCCAGACTGGCCTCTCTGTCGTGGCCTGCTGTCTCTCTGTCAATGGTGTAACACGCCAGAGGGGACTGCCATTTGACAGGGATTATAGATCATAATTAAGCTCCATGGTGTGTCTGTTTACACTGTAGCCGTGAGGATATGTTATTATTGACATTTTGTTGTGCTTTCAGCAGAACGCACAGACACACTTCATTGATAGGCCCAACTGTAGGTCATGCTCCTCAGCTCTGATGAGGAGAACGTTGATCCCCCTAGATACCATAACGTGTCAAGTCTCCCAGGGTGACAGACTCGGCGATAAGCAGAATTATGCACTATAATACAAATCCTTTCATTTGTTTTCTGCTTACTCTTCAGCTTAGTTCATTCATAGGTTTTCTTCTTGTATCGTGGCTGTTGTTATGCCAAAGCAAGTGAGCGGACCAGCAGCTATGGGAGAAGAAGTTGCCATGAGACGGGCATAAGGTGCAGAGCGCTGTCGCCCAAAATAAATGAAGGCCCTAATCCCATTTGACATTTATCTAATGAGAACCAAATATCTAGTTTTAGAGTGACAAAGAGCTGCAATAGGACCCACTTTGCAGTAATTGCCTGGCAGGCAGTCCACTCGACTTGCCCATAAATCTCTAGGGAATGATCAGAGAGGAGTAAGCAGTCAGTCAGGATCGAGTGAGACACTTCAATTTAGAGATCACTTTTCAACTCCCCAGCTGTAAGCTTCCTTTATGACAATTTACTCTTACAGTCTACTCAATCTTTCAAGTATTTATTTTTATTTTGCTGGAGAATAACATTTGTTTTAGTAAGATTTTTGTGCAACTGCTCTTTTATAAAGCTCACAATTCTTAGGGTGATCAGGTCATTTGTTATTATTTTGAATGGTGCCTGATCCAGATTTATTTTCACTATAGAGTCTGAAACCTTTTCCAAGATCTCGGTTATTGGTTGTAAATTCAAAAGCACTTCATTTAGCGTTAAGAAGAAAACAAGTGGGCATTAGGGGAGATAGTACTGGTGGATTATTTGGAAATCTGCTGTAAAAAGAGTCTTAATTAATACATTGATAAATGTATTTTCTGTCTATCGATTCTGATTAATGCTGAGGCTTCAATACGGCTTATTTTAGTTCATATCAAAGCTGATTCAAAAGCAGGTTCAGGACCTTTTTAAGTATTACTTGTATTTGCATATCTTTTTCTCTTACCAGTCGTTTAGTTTGAGGACTATTTCTTGTCAACCCCCAGGTGTTTATCTTCTTACTTCACACAGTTTAAATGATGGATCCATCCGACTTCTGAGGTGTCTTCTGCTGCTGACTGATAGGGCCTCCCATATTCACCTCAACACTCCCTCAGGCTTTTGCTATAAATTCAGCGGCCCACAACCAATCACCCTTTGGATGTGCATGGAAAACTCAATGAGAAAATAGATGCAGAGCAGAGGTGGGCCTAAGTCAGCTCTTTAGACAGCAGGCCGCCAAGATAAACCGGCGGCCTGCTGTGCAGACTGTGGCTACTTAAGTGTGATGAGGGAGCCAATCGCTATAGTCTGCTTCCCCAGTGCGCACTTGCAGCAGCGTTGAATGGGAACCAAGCTTTTGGGTGGTTTTGTTTTCAGAAAATGGCGAGGTTAAGTTGGAAAGTATGGCCTATATACAATCTAAAATATGCGACAGAGGTTTTGTGGGTTTTCCCTGTGGACTTAAATAATGCGCTCTTCGCTCAGATCAATACAAAGCTTTGGTGCCACTTTCTCCCTAAGGCATCATGGGAAGAAGATTACATGTCCCATATGAATATCATAAAGGGTAGCAGAATCTCATTATATGATTCCTACCACACAATGATTGTACCGTAGATATACCCCCCAACACACACACACATACACACACACACACACACACACACACACACACACACACACACACACTTTGTTTTAACCGTCTCCTCATTAAGAGTCATTTTCAGCCTATATATCTCAGGCTCTGGTCTTTGATCTGTTGGATGAAATACGGCAGGGATTGATAGACAACAAGCTGCCGTTTTAAATCGTCAAAGCTTTTATCTTTTTTTTTGTATCTCTCCCTGGACATTCGTTTTATATGTTTTCTTGTTATTGGTTATTCCACGGATTAATTTCTAATCATTACACAAGACTAGATAAGCTCCCTGGCTTTAATGCGTGATGTCTTCACCAAACAATTCTGTTGGTCCACATGGGAAAGTGTTTCGGCCGACAAACAAAAAGTGGTTCTCCCTTTTGCTTGTCCACACTGTACAAAAGCTCAAAAGTTTGCACTGTTAAGCAAACTGTTCTTTCTCAACTACTGGATGTCAGCAAAGTTGACGGAATTAAGTAAAGTAATCCGTCCTGAAGGCTTTGGGGTATTATCGCTATCAAATGTTCATAATTTAATTATGGTTTGGGTTAAAACCAATGTAGTTGCAGTGAAATATCTATTTAAGTGCTTATATGCGGATTTGTGTTTTGTCTTTTGGCATGTTCGTGTTTATTTTCGCACACTAGAAATATTTCTTTATATAAACTCTCACTGAAAGGCGCCTTTCCTTCCACATGCTGTTCTGTTTTGTACCATTCCCTTTCATTATTGATCAACTATAAAGTGATACCAGTGCCTGGCGGTAAGGACACAGCATGACTGAAAGCAGAGTGTGCACTACGAGTGGAAAAAAAAGGACACGGGAACAAAAACTGCAGGAGAATATTTTGACCTTAAATGTAGCTTCTGCAGATGCAGACAGAACGGAAGATGTTTTTGGTCCGAAATGAAAAAGAGACCACACAGAAGAGCCGGAGTACGTTAGGTTTGATGGTCTCTTGCCAGTATTAATAACGTTGTAGGCCAACGTTTTGTCAAGTATTGAGTGTGTATCAAGTGTTTTATGATAAGAAAAATACTGTATTTCAGCATGAGTCCAAAAAGTGAAAAGTAAGACAATACTGGATTGATTTGATTCATGTATTTTCCATTAATTTACCCATTTCCTTTGACTCTAGCAAGCTCATTGTATCCCCTGAAAGCGTGATGTGGTCATTAGTAGAGCATTTTAAATCAGACTATGATTGTTAGTCAGTTCATATGGCGCAATTTCAGTCTAAAAATAAATGTTTCTACGACTTTCTATACGTGCCTCCTTCAGCCTGGAACACTGAAGTGTGACTCAAGTCATTAAAGATGTATATAATAATTGTCCAAGTCAAAGGTTTGAATCACTTGAGTATGCTCAGGGCGTTACTTTTGTTAAACAATATCCAGAGGCACGGGCTCTTTTAAATAAAACCTGACAAAAGACTGAAATGATTAGTCTGTCACTGGGAAATTTGAGTCCCTTCTTTTACTCGTCTTTATCCAAGGTCTTAAAATGGTTCATTAACTCAGGGGCCACTTCTGTCTGAGCACCATCAGCAGACAGATAATAAAACACGTGAACTCAAAAAGAAATAATAGTTCTGCCTTTAGCCCGAAAAATTCCCATTATACGGAGAATTGAGACACCTACACAGATATGTCCTTCTCTCTAACACAATGGGCGGAAGACATTTTGGTTCATGTTCAATGTCATCCGTGAACATTAAGTATTCAAAGAGGATGTCAGCTCTTCATATGGATGGAAAAATGCTTTGATGTAGACTAACTTGTAATTTTAGAAGAAGTTCAAGGTCGTTAGTTGCTGCTTGACCATTTTAGCAAAGGGCTAACGGCTAGCATAGCAAGCACGATGTTTAACATCCCATGCACGTCTTCATTTTCTACAAGGAGAGTCATAATAAAGGTTTATTCTTAAAACGACCTTGGGCTGTTGCTATCTATATTTAAAGCCAGCATGGGTAGCTTCACTCGCTTAAACACTTCTACAATTTAGGAAAGGAAATCTTAAAACGAGTGCTATATATAAAATGTACAACATCACAACCAGTGTCTTTACAAGTCGTTATTTGTCATTGTGTGACTGCATCTGGCATCCCTGACTGGACATATCACTGCGAAATATTGATAACGGGCTTCATCGTCGGTGCTTTTGTATTCTGAAAATATTTGTGTTGATCTCTGTCAGCTTTTTAATTTAGTTTGTCATTACTTTGTTTCAAACAATTAAAATCAGGGCAGATTGGCTGTTAATTACTGTCATCAGTAAGGACCTCCTACTTCCTCCGCCCTGATTAAATAATTTACATAACTGTGTTGATAACTCCCAAACTGTTAAAGGAACTTAAAATTGAAAGTCAGTCTGTTCTTGTCTATTAGGTTAATTTAATGGAGCCTGTAGAACGCATATTGAATGTGTCTCTTTTTAGATCAAATTGTTGATAAAATGCAACCACTTTTTTAAAGCATAATGCTCTTATGGACATTTTTCAAGCACCACTTACATTTATCAGGTTTCGCCTCCTGTCTGGTTCTTGTGGTTCAGTAACTCGATTTAGGATCTTTTATCAGACTGCTCTCTGTTCTTCTCTACCAGCGTTGGACAAATTGTACCCTTCAGTGCATCCGCCTCGGAGGTTGCCAACCTTGTTTATTACCTGCAAGGCTGGAAATGTGCTTTTAGTCTCACTTATGTGGCTGTTGGTCTTAAAAGAAACCAGCTTTTCAGAACCAACCCCAAATCCAAAACATGAGTTTCTTCAAATGGAATCAAATGCTAGGAAACTGCAAATGCATCCCAGGGGTTTATTAGGGCGCTGATCAAAGATATATCAATTCTCGTGGGAACATGGCGCCCGTATACAAGATGGCACCTCAGACGTAAACAACAACACAACGTCAGAGCTCCGTAAAAAAGTCTATGCCGTTTGAACGTCTGTTTGACACAATTTTCATATTTTTGGAGTAATTATACCGTTTTTGACACACGGAAATATGGTTTTCTCTTATCACTTTAAAATGTGAAGGGGAAAATCTTCATTTTGGTATGAGGGCGCACGTCAACAGTAAGAGGGTTCAGCGCGCCTGTTAACCGGTTTGAAAAAAAACATGCATCCTTTATCTAGTCGCACCTTGATTACAGAATAGATTGTTTAATTTCTAAATTCACACTTTGACAGAATAGATTGACAGGCTCCTCCTACCACATACTTAAAACACGTCCTTGTTACCTGCATCATTGTAACTTAGTCAACAGAGCAGTTTCAAAATAAAGGCCTGTTCACGGGGGGTTAGAAGGTTTCAAGGTAGTTGTGTTATCTCTGGAATTGTGGCTTCCATTTCTCTTACAGATTAAGCTTTTATCATTCAAACACTGAAGTGAATATTTTTCCTTTTAAGAAAGCATGACATGCACCATTTTCTTTCTACAAACATAATTGGTGTGAATTATTTAAAATGATGCTGCTTTTTGTAAAATATCCTGTGAAAGGTTGTGTAACGTGCTATTTTCTGCTGCGGGAAGAGTGTGTGTCCAGCCTTTGGCTCTGGCCTGGAGACACGAACATTGAATCGACTCTGTAAGGCCTTTAATGTCACATGCTAATGACTGGAATTTCATCTTGCCGATACATATAATGAGTTTTTAGCGTGATTGCAGGTAGCATACGAAAGATTAAATGAGTGGCATTTAAGGCAATTACCCATACCCATTTCCTAGGATTGCATGAATTTGTTCTGTTATGAATTAATCAGCTTTTTTATAACTTTCTTTTTCAGCATTTGTGTTTATATACTAACCTTTGTCGGAGCAATGAGAAAAAAATCCAAGGTATACAAAATGCAGAGACATTCAGTTCGCTGTGATCAATATAGTTTCTCATTATGTTTCTGTCAATTAAAAATAACTTAGTTTTAGCTCTAGTATTTCTGTTTTCTGCTCAGGAACTACACTACACAATATGCTCACATAGATCCTGTTTTTGAATAGAGATACTTGTAACTTGTGTACGCCATTAACATGACACAAATAGTTCAAAAGCATTTTTTAAAATCACCACTGACTTTTCCTCCGTCTGTTTTGGTTGTGTAACGCTATACCTCCTCAATGAAAAAAGCTATTTTTGATTTTATCTCGGAGGGACAGCAGAGAAACTTCTGTTGAAGTAAAACTTCTCCTAATATCTTCAGCAGCTGCGGGGTGTAAATCAAATGAAGTTTGACCTCTTCACTGAAAGTCATGCTATATGGAAAGGTATGCTGCATCCCAATTTTTCAGGCCCTTGTGTAAGTTTGAGAAATCTTTCACTGATGTTACATTTGTCCAATATGGCATTCTTTTGCTGAACTTGGCAGAGCGGCAGGAGCATGGGGTTGGTTTACTTTTATCTCGCTGAAGTCATTTGTCATTTTGATCGAGTGTCTTCATGAAAGTGAAGTCATAATTTGTTTTGCGCAGTTGAGTCTTTGATGATATAAGATAAAAAACAAGTTACACTGCAGTTGATTACCGTAGGTCTGTTTTGACTGGAGACTTGATATATATTTTTGTGTAAAAGCTATTTTTAGAAGTTTGGAACATTCATTTCTCTTTTTACCAGTTTTCTGATAAATGTGAGGATTTCAGCAGCTGCATTCTGCTGCATATCTGCCAACAACCACATAAATAACTGAGTTACAAAGGCCAACGGTTTAAGAAGACAATAAAGCAGTGAAGTTAATCTGTCATTTGTAGGAATTATTTTATAGGAAGAAATAAGCTATTATGCAGATTGATACATGCAGAATCATCCAATTTACATGCAAGTAAATGGTAAATGGACTGTACTTACATATATAGCGCTTTATCAGTTCTTTTCGACCCCTCAAAGCGTTTTACATACTACAAGTAATTCACCCATCTACCCCTCATTCATGCAGAGCAGTACCACTTGCTCCAGGGAACATTCACACACCGTTGGCCATGCCATCGGGAGCAACTCAGGGTGAAATATCTTTCCCAAGGATACATCAACTTGTTGACTGCACAGGCTTGGATCGAACCAACAAACTTGACAGACGGCCGCACTCCCTCACAGACACAGAAATATGAAGATTTTAAGGAGAACCAACAATAACAAAAATGTATTTTAATACTATAACATCAAATCATATTTTCCAATTTGAGCAAGATAATAGTAGACTGAACATCTAAATTACTAATAAACATGAAGTCTGAACTCTTTGTACCCCGTATCACCCAAAATAGGGAAAAATATAAACTATTTGACCTCTGAATTGTATAAGTAAAATCCCAAATGTCATGGATGTTGTTTGCTTTTTCTCCTTCTGTATTCAGTCCAGCCGTCACTCTGACCTGAAGAATCCCCGCAGAGTTATTACGCAAGAAACAAACCAGACATTTTCTCCTGACAGTCTTTCAGAAGCCTTCTTTCCTTTTTTTTTGCATTAAGTTATTGTGCGGCAGGGGAGCAGTCAATAAAAGGTCAGGCCTGCTGTGGAGAAATTAAAAATAGACCAAACCAGACTTTGTGCCGCAATGTCGGACCAACGCAACCAAGTTTGGTTTGATTGATTTAAAGGTGAATAAACAACAACATGCGTGGCTTTCATAATGCAACCTAATGACATCATTCATTGAAACAAAGCTAAAATAAATGAGAAATATTGTCATGTTAGCCTGTTTCCTAAACCTTAAGATGTGTGTGTTACATAAAGTGTAACCTGTGTTCAAAAATACACATAAAGCAGCGATGTTCAAAGAAGTCCTTCTCAAACAAAGTTGTTGCTCCCTTTTTTGGAGTGCATCTTGTCGGTGACCCCAGCAGAAGTAGATCTAAAAAAAAGAAAGCATTATGAATTCAAAAGAGTGTTATCAGAAAGAGATTAGCAGAACAAGTGCTAATGCAAGTTTTCGCAGTGTAGCATTTCTCTTCTCATATGCTGACTGTTGAGCTCCTTACTATTGAAGCACAACAAATTGAAGAACAGCATTATACATTTTATTTATCAAGTGCAGTGGCCGTTCTATCTGATATGGTACCCTAGGTGGTGCACCTTTCATCGCCGCCTTTTTAGTTAAGGTTACCGGCATAATTTAATGGCATGCTTCATATAACCCAACTCAATACATGAGATGTTACAGGTGCATACATACCTTTGATCTTTTCAGCCTTTATGTTCTTCTCTTTGCTTTTCTTTCTAAACTGAGCACCTGATGCCTTGTGCCTTTTTTTCTCCATCACCAGGTATTCATTTTCAATCCGAGAGTCAATGCATAGCGTACCCCTCCCCCAACGCTGTCAACTACAGGTCAAGACTATACCAATTTGCCGTAGTCGGTGGTTAAATAATTCTCTATTGTTTCATAGAACCCAGGTCAGGAAAAAAATGATCTGTGAAACTATTTCTACTGGTTGAAAGAATTTGGTAGCATGTTGAGGCGTGAGATTAATTTGATTAATTGCAGTACTACTTCATAAACATTGAAAGTGTTTATTTGATAAAGATAGTTTACCCGCCGCCCCCCTCTCCCCCATAGTGAGGCGACTTGAGATCATCCCCGCCCTTCTCTGAGTGAGAGACCTCCATCCCAGCTGCCTGCTGTCATAAGGGCGGCCGTGGCCCCTTTGAACCACAAAACACGATATGAAATTACGTGCAAATTGGCGATAAAAAAAAGATTGGCGATTTTTCATTGCGCTTGTGCCGCCCCCAGTAAAAATGCCGCCCTGGGCAACCGCCCATGTTGCCCCTATCAATATCCGCCACTGATCAAGTGCTTTGTCAGGTGCTCAAAGAAGCTTTACAGACGTAAAAAATTAGATCAAAAGTCAAGTTAAAATCAAGCAAATAAAACACATTTTGCTCAAGGACACAACATGTATCACACATTAACAGCTTGTCTGAAAAGCTGAGGTTTTGGTCAGTGTCTTGAAGGTGGGGGAGTCACTGCAGTCTCTGATTCCTTGTGGGAGCGATATTGTTAACATCTGCACTTGTTTACAATATCGCATGTTTGTGTTTCTGTTAATCCGGGACGTCATTGATACAAATGGCCAGCAGTTGCTGCTCAACCACTTTTTATCACAGCCCAAATTTTAAATCATTTGAGCAGTAAGTGTGTACTAATGGCTTTTCTGGATTAACTTCATAACCTCTGCACTGTTAGTCATGTTTATGTGCTGTCATGTGTTTAGGGCTGTCCTGCTTGAACTGTTAACCGATCTGGGAACTTGCTGACGTTTAACTTCAGATGTGTTCAGTCACACAGTACTTGTGCTGTTGATGTTTTGGATTATGGGGGAAACGTGGCATACATAATTGTGTTTTTAACAGCATAAGTCAACCAGTTCAAACGCATGCTTCATGCATACTCCAAAACACGAGCAGCAAATAAAAATACCAAATTGAACAAAAATGTAAGAATATCCCTTTCAATTCTGTAACGTTATGAGTTCCATTTTCATTGTTTGCTTGGTATTCAAGGCTTGTCATATTTGATTTCAACTGCCGCGTTTCATTCATTATTGTATTCACGTTTCTGATCTTTAAAAAGTAATGTATTATATTTGCGCAGAGTTGCTCTTAGGAGTGATATATTGCAACCTCCACGGGGAAGCCATTAGATACCCTTAGCTATAAATGTAAAAGTAATATAAATTGAAGTGTTAATCTTCTGGATGTGATAACATTTTATTTCAGACGGATAATACTTTTTGCAGCACTGAAGCTTTTGATTGAATGCCGGGAGATAACTCAGAGGTTATGGAAAGGTTGCAGTTTTCACAGCGTAGGTCTCGGTCCAGGACGACCATAAATTCTCTTTGGAGAGCTGCATACTCTGCATTTTTGTCCTGTATGCTGGGCCGATTATATCTCTTATTTAAGGGAATAGAATGCATTAGACGTCATCTTCTTAAATCTGTGCAGATCGCTTTTACAACACTGCTTTGTTTTCAGCAAAGATAGAAACACTGCTTTCTTCCTAATTTTCAGCCGTGATAAACTAGTGGGATATAGATCTCTTTTATCACACCATTTTAATTCCATTTATGAGTTCTTTTAGATTATGCAATCATTTATTTGTACATTATATTTTGATTTACAGACTTCATTATATATAAATAGCTTTTTTTGTGCTTGTGAAGTTGCTGTAATAAAATCTGCCCGAAGGCTTTCTGGAAAAGGGGCGTAAGTACACAATATTAGACCCAGGTAGCAAAGGAACAAGTGTTTGATATGCTACAGCATTAATCGCTCCCGTTCATTCCTTACCTTTGTGATCGCTATTGATTCCCCGGAAGCTGTTACAGGGGGCTTTGCATCTGCAAGCTGCAAGACCCTACATGCCAATGTGATTCATCATATCTTTATAGAAAATAATAAGATCTGCCCTCCTGTGGAATCTCGGTAGCTGTGTATGCAGAAACAGATTACTGTGATTGATGACAGGGGGTTGAAGATGGAATATCTCTATTCCTATTGTTTTTACAATGGAGGGATAAAGGGGTTAGCTGGATGGATAGGTGTAGTGGAATATATCAAAAGGAAGATAAATGCTTTCTGTTGAGCAGTGTTTGGTCAGCAGAATTTTAGAGAGCGTGTGCTTTGGATGTAACCGAGCTCCACAAGGTTGATTGAATTTCAGATTGTGCTTACCTACCAGTCTTCATATTTGCATGGGAAACATCTGTTATGTCAGGTTAACTGTTAGAGGGTCTCTTCAGAAACCGTAACACATTTACACTGAGGGTTACAAATCATTTAAAGGACTTATATGATTTTTAATCAATGCTCACTCTTTTTCCTCAGCCGGTGAAAGTTTGTGAGCTTAATAAAACAATTACCAGTGTTATGAATAAGCATTTCTATTAAATTCCAAGTGGAATTATTCCTGGAAAGTCCTTGAAAAGTCCTTGAATTTGAGGTAGAACAAGTTTTAGGAACCTAATAATAATAACTACATTTGACTGTGTAATGTACTGTTTACCTAAGACCAAGAGCTCCATGCAAACTACATATATGATCCCTTTCATTCCTTATTCCAGTGTTATGTCTTACATCTATGGAAACTGAAATGTCAGGGATACTATAAATATACATTGTTTTGCCTCTCACCTGTGTGTTTCCCAGGAGGCAGTGGGGGAGACTGCGGGAGTCCATGGAGCAGCGGAGGACAGAAAGGAAAAGGTGCCGAGCCCCCATCTCAGCCAAATGGTGGTCCTCACCAACAGTGGGACTCTTTATGGGCTCGCACAGAGAGTGGTGGCCACCGAGTCTCTGTAAGTACTCCAGTTAGGACAAACCTTTAGAAATTAGAAAGCATGCAATGTTGTTACACATTGAGACAGCACACATCATTATGGGTCTGTATTCCTCTGTTAGGAGGGAGAACATTTAAGACAGCAGTGTCGAGGCAGTGTGATGGCAGTTACATATATTCATCAAAGCTTTTTTTTATTTGTTTTTATTTATTCTACTATTACAATATTAATACAGACAATTTATGAGTCCGACAAACAAACAAAATGAGTAGAAGCGGGAGGGCAGAAAGCAACGCTTATACGGAAAGAAGCCCTCCCGTTAGTGGATAAAAAGATACATCAGTTACACTCAAATAAACAAAATTCTATATATAAACACACATACGTACGCACACATAGACATATGTACACATATACAGACACCCAGTTTCCAGGGTGAAAAGAAAACTAAGGTAAAAAGTGAATTCCTACAAGTTCATATTCAGATAACAAGACGGTCTAATTCTCGCCCTATTTTTATACAAACTGCGATAATTACGATAGTAGCCATAATAATTATTATCATTTTTTTTAAAGTTATTTTTTGGGGGCTTTTTGCCTTTAATCAGATAGAACAGTAGAGAGTGACAGAAAAGTGGGAGAGAGAGTCGGGGTGGGATCCGGAAAGGACCATGGGTCGGGAATCGAACCCGGGTCGCCGCCGTGCGGTGCAGGTGCCCCAGCCAGTTGCGTCACGGCCGGGGCCATAATCATAATTATTAACATTACCATTATCATCATTGTCACATTTCCATATCATTTCTTTTTAAGTAAACAAAAAGCACAATGACCAAAAAAAGCTTTTCTATTATCAAGTTAAATAGCTTGGTATTTGCTCGCTGCCCCTCTTCAAAGTGCTCATCATTTCATTGGGCAGTGTAACACAGCCTTGTGATGAAATGTTCCCCTTCATACAGCTTATTAAGATGAGAAGAATTCCTATTTTTCTGAAACAGAGGGAGGAATTACTTTGCCCCTTTTAAGAGTCCTTAGCTCTCCCCTGTAATTGACTATTTGTGTTAGACTCTTGCAATCAGCGGCTCAATTATTACAAATGTATGCCCTCTTGCCCGCCTATGTTGTTATTCTCCATCTTAATCCTTGTCTACATCCACACACACTACACAAAAGTGCCCCCTCGTACATAATTAGATTAAACCATAATCAGTGCGACAACTCTTGGACCTTGAGAAGTCTGCAGTGTACAAGTGTTTTATAATGAAATTCTGTTAACCAAGGGGCCCAGATGACACCGCTGCAAAAACTGCTGAATAGGCTTACACTCCCTCACACAAGTTTTTCATGTATCTCGGGGCAGCATAAAGCCTCGGAAGAATAATGAAAGTAAAAGAGCTCAAGTGCAGAGGTGAAAATATTTCTCGGGTAATGTTTGTAAATGAAATGATCCCCAGGGGAGAAAAATGTCAGACTTATTCTGGGAAGAAAAGCATGAAAAGTATCTGAAAAAAGGGTTGTTGGAGAAGGAAGCTTAGTGTGTATTGTTAGCATCATCGGCATCTTAAGCATAGGCCATGTTAAACCCAGGATCAAACCAAGATAGACAGCATAAACTAAAGATAAGAGTAAGTTAACCCCTCTACTTTTTATCTGTCATTCCATTTTATTACACATGACTTCATTTTGGTCATCTATGGTTTGGTTTCTTTGCATGTGTTGTTACATCCGGTGAACATTTCATGTCAATAGCACCTTTAGAAATATATTCACTGAGAAAAATGTTGACTTATTTTACCCGTTGTATGAAAGTGTGAAATGCAGTGCGGGCTTTTTCCTTTCCGAATGAAGTTGTTCCAGGTAAACTTAATATAATTTACGCTGCATATTGAAAACAAACACACATCCTTTGTGCTCATTAATGCAGAGCTGGCAGTCTTTATTAGAGTGCTTTCAGATTTAGCAGTAACAAGACAGCACTCATTCATGTTAATTATTGCTTTTAACATAAATAATTATGTTGTGGTTACACATATTTAATGTTGTGCAGCATCAGTGCTGTGAGTTCTTAAAAAGTGTGATTGTAGACTTGACAATATTCCTTGAAAATGGACGTTAAAAAAGAGACGCTGGTGTAAGAATTACCAATGCATTAAAGAAATGGTGTTGTTTTTAATTGCACGGATCATATTCATTTGGAGCATTTCCTACTTGATGAGAGCAGTTCTTAAAATGATTTTAGTCATTAAAAGAAAAGAATAATAAATCAATAAAAAAATCCCCCCTGCTTCACACTGAAAATCCAGACAAAGTGTTTCCTTTTTTACAAATCCTGTAGCTCAGAGCGTTCGTTGAGTGCGAGCAAACTCACATCTTGTTGAGTTGTGTTCTTCTTTGAAATTGCACTGTCCCATAAGTTGTGTTGTTGTTGTTGACCTGGAAGTCTAAAGGAATCACTGTGAGCCGCGCTTTAGTGTAGCAGTCATGCTCTTTACACTTACCGTGTCCATCCTGACCTCAAACAGCTCCATCTGACTTCTATTTAATGAGGTGAAACTTCAAGGATCAGTGCGAGCACAAAGGTCTTTATTTTGTCACAGTGGTGGAAAAGTGGTATCAGGTCTGTGCACATTGATTTTGCATTACCCTGTATTTCATGTTCTGCTACTTCACTTAGAATCAATGTAAAGATCATTTAAATCGAATCATTAAAAAAGAAAGGTGGTGCCTAGTGAGATTTTCATTAATGAAACTTTAACTTGCGATGTAAGATTAGAAATCAAAGCTAGACGAAACTTAATGAAAAATGAAACGATTGGTTCTGATTTTTCTCCTCAGTGTGTTTCTGGCTGAACAGTTTGAATCCCTTCAGTTCCACCTGGACACGATGATGCCGGCAGCCAAGAAGCCCTTCCTGCAACAGTTTTATTCCCAGGTTTGTTTACACCTGCTCCCTAGAGTGTGTGTGATACAGTCACTGTAAACCAGGTTGTCACTGTCAGCTATACTTAACACAGGCGGAACTAAACCTCTCCTTATTGTTTGTTGTTAGGATCAAAGCATAATGTAATACTCACTATTAATAATTACTGTGTAACTTATAGCCGTGTTTTAGCCTTTGGCCTAACCCATTAGTCTCTAAATTAATATAATTGATGATCACTTTGCCAGCTTGGTTTTCTCTAAAGGCCTATTTCTCAGTAGAGCTAAATGAGCGTGTAACTGCAAACCTGCATTCAGTGCTGTTGCCCAACAACAAAGGAGAAAATTGTCCGTCGCTCACAACGACAATCCTTTCTTAGTCTTTACCTTTTTTTCTCCACTTGACATTTGAAATGTTCAGGTGCACAGACAGGTCTATTTACCCCAAACATCGAATGAATGTCATGTCCCATGATGTTTTACTCTTGGAAATATTGTGCAATAGATGACGTGCAAGGTGACCTCGAATTTATGTGCGCCTCACAAAACGTTTTCTGCTTCCATAACGCACAAAAAGCATATTGTGTGACGCACATTTTTCTTTTCTCAGACCGTGTCTACAGCCAGTGAACTTCGGAAACCAATTTACTGGATTGTTGCGGCTAAGGCCATCGACTACGAGCAAATGTTGCTCTTGATGGCCGGAGTTAAATGGGACATTAGGGAGATAATGTCCCAGCATAATGTATATGTGGACGTCCTGTTGAAGGTAAGCTAGCAAAGGGTAATTGTAGACACAAATAATGTAGGCTGTAAATTAAAATGATGGTATTGGAATCATTAAAGTAAAATATCCACAAAAAGTAAAACTTGCAACAGATTAGCTTTTATCTAACGGATATTTTCCTCTTAGTGTTTTTTTTGTACATGAGAAATTCCATATGTATTTATCCTTTTAACATCTGTGTCATAACATTAAGGATTAGTCTTGATTCCACTTAAAGTCAAGATGATCTAAGTTCCTGTGAGTCCCTTTATGACTTCATTCAGGGACCTTTAATATTAATTATTTGGGACGGGATGAATAATTTAGGACCGGGTGGGTGAGCTGTTGAGAGTTGAATGCAGATCTCTCCTGAAGTTCCAGCTTTTGTTAAATGCGTCTGAGCTCGCCAGTCCCGCACGTATTTTTGGAAGTGGAAGTTTTTCGTGTCTTTATGCACGCTGGCCACTTACCCCCTATACATTTTGCATGGGATGGAAGGACACACCGCTCTACTTTTTTAAACCTCTGCCATTTAGAAGCAGAAAGGTCTGAAGGGCTCGCTGCGGAGTCAAAGCCTGAACAGAGCAGCACTTAACCAAGACTAATCCCTGTTTATGCATCAACCTGTTTTAGAAAACTGCTGATTAAATCAACATTTAAAACACTGATCTTATTGAAAAATGTAATAAATAAACATGCATCCAGCCACGGTTAAGAGTCTGTAGAAAAACTTGCCTCATAAATGCTTAAATGGTTCCTAGATCTTTGTCTGACTTCAGCAGCTCTGCAGTTAAGTCCAACTAATTAAGTTTATGAGCTAAACCTCTGTGTCACTTGCCTGGGTTAAACGCCCAGCCGTGACAAAGTGGTCCAGCTGATGGACTGACATTATGCATGTTTCAACAGGCCTTTTCCTCATCAGGAGCTAATTACCCCCTCTGCCAACTTGTCAGACACTCATAATGCTTATGGATTGTGTTTTGTGCATTGCTTGAAAAGAGAGCGCTACATTTTCTTGTACTGCACACGGGAGAATATTTTATTCATGAGTTCAGGTTGATCACTGGCGTTCAACAATGGCATTGATTTGCATATAAAGTGGTGAGGAAATGCAGCAGCCTCAGAATGACTTCATTGACAAGCTGCTTAAGTCAGAAACTATTGTGAGACTATTTGTGAATGAATCATGTTTCACTCTTGGCTGCAAAATTAACAGTGATTGTGTACGCCTTCAAATTCTGCTTAATTTCTTCTTTTTTTTATGACGCAGTTTGAATTAAAGTTGACAGAAATATATTTGAAAAGCCACACTATGAAAACCACATATTTCTCCTGAGACTCATCCAACTTATTTATGACCACTTCTGATGTTGTGCAGTTTGATCCCTTTAAACAACAACGTAATATCATAATTGTATAATATCATCCATAATTGAACAGTTAGAGTGCACGGAGTACACAAATTGTTTACAGCTACAAAACAGAAGCATCAAAAGATGTAGCTTTGGGCCACTTGTGACCAAAACTGTGTAGCGCATGTTTGTATCCTGCAGCCAGCACCTTCCGCTGAGATGTTTCCTCTTTTTTGAGCAAAACATGAAAGAGCTTACATGTGGAGGCCAGTTGTAACAACTCCCTCACGACTGGTGTCCTTTGTTTGTACTTGGGCTTGAAAATCATATGTTCTTTTACAAGAGGAGATGTAACTATTGTACAAATCTCAATTGAATATCAAGTGTGTGTAAAAAATATGAATTAAACAGTCCAAAGTCAGACTGTTGTGGACTGTAAGAGCCTGGCCGCATCAAATCAGACCGCTCCAAACCTATGAAGAGTACTAAGCAGGGTTCAAAAGATTTGTTTTAACGCATGATTTGTGGCGCAGTGGTTTCATACTTCCTGTCTCCGTTTGCTTCAGGATGTTTTGTTCATTAGTCCAGACTGCAGAATCATTAAATCAGCCCGGCTAAAGTAGAGTTGTGGCACAGTAACTCAGACACACTATAGGCCTGGGAAAACGTATTTGTCTTTGATCAAGGTTCTTGTACCCTGATTTAGAATCTTTGTAGTGTGTAATATATAAACATACTTGATTTATAAAAATGGATTCGCACAAACCCCTATTGTAGTTTATTTTTGCACACCGTAAATAACTGTGTTGTGAAATTCACAGCATGAGGTCGTTTTATAATATTCTTTCCAAGTATGGTTTGGGTAAGCTGTGTTGGAAGTTATCCAGGAACACAAAGTAGCTGAAAGTGAGTCAGGGAATGCATGTGTGTCGGGCGTGAAGACTTTTATTATGTTTACGTCTTCCCGTTAAAGTTAGAGTCCCATACTGGCTTGTTTCCTCTATACAGTCAATACATTGTAATAAACATAGGTGTGTTTATTTTTAAACCTTCCACAGGCTAATAAAGTGTTTTACGTTGAGGTATTATGGACATTTCATTATAAAGAAGATAAAACCTCTTGATCGTCATTTATTTTAGCTACTTTCTATGCCACTAAGAGGTTCATCGCTCTCCTCTACCTTCCCAGGAGTTCGAGCAGTTCAACAAGCGTCTGGAGGATGTTTCCAGACACGTGCGCATCCCGCTGCCTGTGTCCAACGTCCTGTGGGAGCACTGCATCCGTCTGGCCAACAGGACTCTCGTAGAGGGGTAAGAAAAGTCATAAAACACCTCTACAGCTTCAAGGGGAGGTGTGCGGTCTGGCGTCATTCTGCTGAAGTAGCGGCCAAAGCGTGTTATTTCATCGCTTTGAATTATTGTTGAAATCTCTGTAGAACAACAGGTTTTATTGGGCCTAATATTGTCTTTATGTGTCAAACTGTAAATCAGCGGGAGGCAGTGTACGTGGCCATTTATTTAGACCAAATATATTTAATTGAGTTTGAAAAAGCTACTGACTGTTTGTGCATCAATATCAGGTGAAAGGACAATAGACTCACAGTTTCTCTTATTGGATAGTCCCTACAACCTGTCAGAGGAGATAGCAGTTCTATTAACTTCACGTGAGCGTTATGGACTTCTTTTCTCTGTATGCTTTGTTGATTTCAATTGATTCCCCCTAAGAGCACTTCCAGAGTAAGAGTCAAGTCAAGCGTGCAGTTTGTCCTTGCTGGGTTTTGGGTCCTTATCCTTCTTGAACTCCCCCCCCCCCCCGAGTCGCATTCGAACTGCCAACACTTGCACGTCATGCACGCGTTTTTGGGGCCCAGTAAAGCACTATATAAAAACGAAGTATTTGTATTATTAGTTGCATCCATCTCTTTATCTATATATTTATATGTGAATATCCAAGAGTTAGCGGTAGTGCGGTCACCTACCTACACAGAAATCAGGAGAAAAATCTCCAAAGGTCAAACTGTAAAAATCCCACATGCTTTGAATGCACTTTTTCAAATTCCTGCAAATTTTTTAATAGTTTTGTTACTTTGTGCTCATTTCTGCAGTTATATAGCATTTTTTTCCTGTATTAATGCATTTATTGACAAGTATATTAGTCATAAAAATACAAAATCAGCATCTTTAAACCATTGAATTAAATAAAAATATTCAAAGTTTATTGGTTTAGTAAAAGCCTCATTCAGGTGTTTTATTCATTTAATATTTACTTAGGAAATCTCAGCAGCTATTCAAGAAGCCATTCAGGGCTGGATACCCAAATGCAGGGACGAAGAAAATGCACCAAACACAATCCACATTTTTGGATCATGAATTATTCAGAACTGTGATGTTACCGAGCTAAAATTACGGGCAGAACCGAACAATGCAGATTCTTCTTTCTTACGTCCATGGGGAATTTTAAGTCTTATTGTCTCGTTTTGTTATGACAACCTTTTCGTGCTTGAAAATGTCTCTCGGGTTACAGTCGTAAACAGAGTCCCTAAGCTGTACACTTCCCAACAGCAGTTGTGACTCATTGCATCCCACTCTCTAGGTTTTCAAGATAATGATCGAGGAGAAGTGGAATTTCTCTCTCCTCCTAAAGACTTTCTTTGTTTATCCCTCAGTTTCAACATCTGCGACTCATAAATTAAAAGAGAAAAATGTTTCCAAAGTACCATGAAGACCAAGGGGAAATAACCTACAGCACAGAAGAAACTTAGAAACGGCGTTGTCAGGTTTCTTTGAAATAATCCCACACAGGAAAAAAAAACAGCAGATCTTTCTCTCCTCGTGCTGGCAACCCCGTGCGCTAGTCACATCTCTCCATCGCTGCATTAAACAGGCCACTCTCAAAAACTGTAAAACGTTCTTGACAAATCCCTTATAATGCATTTCACCACCTTCTCCCTTTTTAAGCGAGACGTATGGGTTGTGACCGGTGACGGAGCCTCAGACTGTTTTTCCTCAGCACCTGCATCGCCGTCATCGCCTCACTCTGAGAGTGTGTGAAAGTGCGAAGTAGGTTTTCAAATTGAAGGTGTGATTTACACTCCCTCGGACTGGATGCATAGCAGAGACGCTCGATGTTTACGGAGCCGGTCGCTAACAGCTGACAATTATCATGAGGTTACACACATTTTTATTGGGAACAAGAAATTGGCTGCTGTGGAGGCCGGAGTCGGTCTGAGCTGCTAGTTTGTTGAGGTTGCAGTGAAAGAGTATGTGGGTTTGTAATAGCAGGCAGAGAAAATGGTCTGTTAAGTGGTTTAGTGCCTGCAAAGTGTCTAAAGAAGGACAAAATTGATATAAAGCCTCAGTAAAAGGCTTACCCTCACCCACTGAGAAAAGGGAACTTGTTTACATCCCAACACATTTGCTGAGTACTTTTCTTCCCATTGCGTAAGAGAACTTTTGAACCCTTTCCAGCGAACAAATGGCCCATTACGAATGCGATGCTTGGCAAATTAAAGCAGCTTTTGCAAACTCCTGCCGTCTGCCTGTTTCTCCAAATACACTCCCTCCACACACACATATTATCCACCCCTCTGGCACACCGAGGCGTGCTGGTGGTCATATTTGTTTGTTTCTTCCCCGCCTCGCTTAGCCCGTTGTTTAATTTCTCTGTCCAGCGCTCGACTCCCCTCAGATTCCCAGAGATGGCTCTGTTAGCATTCTGAGGCAAAGCTCAAGCACTCTGCACCAGACGCTGGCAGGCCTGAGGCAAAAGAAAGAGAGAGGATGACAGGGGATGAGAGGGAGAGAGGGTGTGAGGCAGAAGATGGAAAGAGAAGAGAGAAAAGATGAAATGTGAGACACAGAGAGCTGTGTGTGTGGTGTGCTAATGTTCTGTAGATGTCACAGTCACTGACCCGCCAGTGGACAACAGTCTCAGCTGCCAGACACCTGAAATATCAACACAAATACACACACACACACACACACACACACACCCTGAAATACATGTGTATGACCAGCCCACACACACTCTTCCTGATATTACAAAGACAGCTATGTGGAGCAAGCTGACTTCATATTTAATATAAGACTCACACATAAGGACCGTATGTTCTTTTAACACAAACACACTGCAGTCTTTAAATAGATTTGACAACTGGCTCACAACACCTCTGTTATATAAAGAGCCATGTAATTATTTTTAACCTACTTCATTTAATCTGGATTCTTCCATAAAAATACACAGACACTCTTGTCCAAACATTCAGAAAAGAAAACAAAGCAGGCCGAACATCCCAGATTTAATCCAGCACAGGCGAGGGTAGTGAAACAGAAGCATGACAGAATAAAAAGCACAAAATGATGATGTTGATTGCGTTGCCTATGTTACATCTCGATCTAAAATGAAATGTGTGTCATGCAGGGTTCATTATAATTAATACAAACGGCACAAGTATCTTCCCGCATCTCTCCTTTTTTTCAATTTCATTCCTAAAACGTTGTTGCACTTGATTTTAAAGCTCTAATGGATTCTTAGTCTCTTCTTTAATGACTTCCCATTTCTGTGTTAACTTCGCTGCTGGAGTTTTGACAGATTTTTCATTTGGGTTCTAATGTTTATAGAAATTGGCGAAAGACGAGCTGAAACCCATCTTCCAGACAATTTTTGAATGCTTAACAAATTCACACCAGGGAGCTAAAATAAAAGAATGTAAAAACATGGTGTTCTCCTTTAATATGCGGCGAGAGAAAGGTTTGCTGACAGATTTGGCTCGCTAGTAAGGAATACGTTTATTCAGGGATGGAAAATGTGAAAGATTTCCCCTCGGTCAGACACATATGAGCAGCACCTGTGAGGACATTCTTGAACCAAAATTAAAAGAAAGGACAGGCTTTCCAGTCATCGCCCACCTCCACCTGAATATTTCGATGCTAACGTTCCAATTTTCCCTTCTGCTGTTTCGTCCTCCGCTGCAGCTACGCTAATGTGAAGAAATGCAGCAATGAGGGCCGGGCCCTGATGCAGCTCGACTTCCAGCAGTTCCTCATGAAGCTGGAGAAGCTGACCGACCTGCGACCCATTCCTGATAAAGAATTCGTTGAGACCTACATCAAGGCCTACTACCTGACGGAGAACGACATGGAGCAGTTTATCAAGAATCACCGGGACGGTGAGATGCGTTACACGGAAAGAACTGAAATGTTGACTATCATTAAATGTGTTACTGCATAAGGTTAGCTGAAAGCAATAATATTAAGTGGAACCTACCTGAGTTTTTGCTGCCCCCAATTAGTCGTTTGAACATTAGTCGGAGCTTAATTATCCCGACAACGTGTTTTCTTCTCTCATAATCAGAGGAAAACAGCAGCAGGGAGTCAGGCAGTAGCCCAGCCTTATATCAACATATAAAGACCTATAAAATATAATATTTCTGACTTCAGAAAAGGATCAATTCAAGCTTTCATTTCATGATGAGGGCCTTATGTGCAGAGATTCTTCGCCTTTTCGCATATTTTGTAGGTGTTTCCGTTTCCTGTGCAGTATTTATTTGATTGTTCTATTCAGATGTGAACCATAGAAACTAGAAGTAGATGCTCCGTGTGTTAGCTGCTTGTTCCGACACACATTTTGAATCCTTACCGGATATGCGTTTCTACTTGTAAGATTTTAATTTATATTTCAAATGGTTAATAGTTACAGATGTATTAGATATTTAGCACACTGTACCATGCTGTTATAATAACGTTCTTTATCAGCCTTTGAAATTGAAACCATTTTGGGGGAAAGGAACTAAATAATATAAATATATACGTGTGACCATTCGTTGACTAATCGCCTGAATTGAAATGAAAAAAATAAAGGGATTCTGATTCTGATTCAGATTCTGATTTAGTCGAGGGCATCCCTACAACTAACCTCATACAGTTATGTGGAATCTGTTGACATGATACATTTAATAAAAGTCTCGTTTTTCAGTGTAGTTTCTATGCAACACTAAATAAAGTTACATTTGAGTAGTGGTTTTATGTTCCCAGAAAAATGTCAACACCAGAGTGTTCCTCTGAAAGCCTCATGCTGAGAGGCAGCGTGCCGGTTTCTGCTGACTCACTCTCTGTGTGTTTTTTCTTCCTCAGGAGTACTCCATGAAGCAGCTGGCCAACTTGGTAAACGTTTGTCTGGGCTCTCACATAAACAAGAAGGCTCGTCAGAAACTGCTGGCCGCCATCGATGACATTGACAGACCCAAGAGATAGGATGATGAACGTAGCAGACCCTGAACCTATCATCCAGCAACGGAGACGGACCCTCCCAACAGAGGAACTCCCACAGTGGAGCGCAGTGCAGAATGTCTTCATTTTCACTTTATAGCGTACATGTTGTTGTGTTCGCTCTGCACAGCACACACAGACGTAGAGCTACTGTAGGCAGAGATGTAACGCTCAAATGTTAGCCACATGCTAATATCTGCTATTGTGGTAAAAAGTAAAACTTGATGTCACTCATGAAATTCTGATGTACATTAATACTAACACACTCAAGCATGCAGTTACTCCATGCTTACAGTAGATGCATGCCCCCATCACGTCTTCATTTAACAAACATGCTGCTTTGGAAGTTTTCCTGCAAATTGTCTGCAACAACAACCATTTTAACCTCTGTAACGACCATAAGGAACAGATACATTACCGCAAATACAAGATCTATCAGTGTGATGTGACCATTTGGCTGTTCATGGCATTCCATCTGTTTACCATAATGTGCTCGATTCAACTCTAACCTTGAGATAAGAGCTGATTTAATTGGTTTGTCGCAAAAATGTCGTAGTCATTTGGTCCTAATGACAGATCCATGAAGTGTAAGGCACTTTCACTTTTTACTTTGTCACTTGGTTGATGGATGTTCAAAAGACCTGGGTTATTTTCCACTTTAATCATTCATTATATAAGTTATTCCCTCCTTAATGTCCTGTACTTTTGTTTTTCAGGGTATTTGTTGTGCCTGAATAGATGCTCTGCTTCTTTTGTCAATGAATTACATAAATCTAATATAATGAAGGTTCTGAAAATAATATAAATTGCTGTAGTTAGCATTAACATAGCGTAAATCTGCACTAGCTCTAGTTTGCCATTTGTCAAATCTGAAGAGTTTTCAAAGTCTTTGTTTCAGAGATTATCTTGAATTTCAGTCTCCGGCCTTCTTCCTGTGTAAGTTTGATCAGTCGGGTACTACTGATGTGATTTCTCATGTGTTAGTAGATGAACTGTATCAACTATGAGAGCTTTTCTGTAAGGCTCCCCCGCTCTGGTCCTCTCCTTTAGTTTAACTTGACCAGACCTGCTGAGTGGGCAGATTGATTTGCTGTCTAAAGATATGGCTTCGAATTTGGTGTGCAACTATTTCAAGAAGAAAACTGTAAATGTGAATGTTTTGAACATTGTATTTATTTCCCGCTTTGTGTCTGGTATGGGTTTTTATATGATAACTGGACGTGTGCTTGTCATTTATCACCGCTCAGTATCTTGTAACTTATCAACTGAAGCTAACGCAAATATTTAAACATTGTCAAATCAAGTGCACTATAGTGAAAATCAGTAATCGGTGTTGGAACTGTCGTAATAAACACACTAACAATGGACTCCGTTGTTCTCACTTCCTAACATCCCAACATTCCCATGAGTCAGATGCATAATCTATAAATCAGATCCAGCCTTTGGAATCTCTGCGGTGCTGCACTCTATCGGTATCACCATTCATCAGGATATTAGTCTTTCCTTCCAGCGGTGCGGCTGTCCATCCTAATGAAGCTGTGCTCAGCCAGGAGCGGGGCGCCGTCACGTTAATTAATGTGGCTTCCTGCGTGCTCACAAGCCCTCAGCCTTCCTGTTTAGAGGAGCCTGCTGATCAGATTGTAAGAGCTGTTAAAGGACTGGTTTTTTTTACTATACTGCTGAACCCTTTCTGCAGCCACACGTGTTCTGTCGAATACAAACAGACAGTGATCCGGCCTACTGCTTTACATATAGATGTCCCCATTACACAAGCAAATAATTACCTGTCGCCCTAATGCATGAATATATTGAGTTTGTTTCCTCTTATAAACAGAATTATCACCATTACATCTAACAGAGTTACATTAATTAAACATGTACCAATAATTTATGCCTGCTAATGCGTGGCCAAGGGCATCGTGTTTTTGGGTTGTCCGTGAGTCACATTATACTCTCATAAAATGATGTCTCAGGAATGCCAGGAGGGAATTTGTTTGGCACAAACATCCACCTGGACTCCAGAACTGTTCAGAATTTAGTGGTTGAAGGTCACTGTGATCTCTCAAAGTATGTTTTTGACTGTAACTATCTGCTAATTATGACAATTACACATTAGACAAGGTCTAACAGGATAAACTTATGAAGTGACGACTTTTTGAACAGATGGATTTAAACTTCAACTTGCCTAATTGGCTGGGATGTATCACGGAGCAATACTTTAAGTATATAATCATAATAAGACTCAAACAAATCTATTAAATTCATCTAATATAGTTCCTAAATTCGTTGACAGTTTGACTTTTTTCAGTACACGTGGCTGTGCTTTACTATTCATCAATCGTGAGCTGCCTTTTTCTCGCAGAGCTCTCCCCCCATCCTGTCCTCAGACGACCTGCCCGACTGCTCTGCTCCCACTGTTCTTGCGCGGCACATTTTGTTGCTCGCCTGGCGTGACCCCCTCATGTGACGCCGAGCCCCAATTACCCTTTCATACAATAAACCAGATGCACTTTGCTCGTGTTATGAGCCATTCTCATAGATATCAATACCGCTGTACATGGCCTCTTTCCCCTCACTGTCTGCTGATATGCATTCAGAAAAATTTGATTCATTGTCTATTAATACACATGGAACTGAAAACAATTGCTGGCTGGAGCGTTTTAGTGAGGTTTCCTTTGCACGATAACAGACAAGACGAGATGTGACACGAGGAGAGAGTAAAGCTAAACGTGGCAACCTGATGACATACAGTATGCTGGTTAGACATGTTGCAGAATTCATATCAGTGATGGCCAGATGAAGATCAGATTCCTCATCTATCAATCTTGTTTTGCATATTCTCCCGGCCTGGTGCAGTCTTTTATAATCATTTATCTAATACTGATCAAATCTCCTGCACTCCTCTGACACTTTACTTTTAAAGAAAGTTTGTATGTGAAGGTTGCAGACACAATCCTCAACCATCAAACATTTTTACATATACAGTATATACATTTAAAAGGTTTTGATGGAGTTCTTGGGGAATTTAGCAAATATGTATTTCAAATGTGCCCTATTGCAAATTTGCAAATGCTAGTTTAATGCTAATGTGTAGCACTCAAGGTGTGTGCCAATCCTCATCCGCTATTCACCTTCTTAACATAAATTAAACGTTATTTATTCAACTTAATCAAATTACTGTAGTAATGTGTCTCTAAGTTCTTACATGTACAAACCAAATCATCAATAATCACTTATAGATGAGCTTCACTCAGTTAGCTTTTGTATTTGTTTCTGAGCTGTAGCTGTTGTGGGGGTTTTATTGTTTATCTCCGTGTTGTTTTATTGTACTGATGAAGAGTCGGGCTAATTAAGTTGTTGCTTGTTGCACCCACCGTAGTGTTTGTAGACTTTCTATTTGTTAATGGCCAATGTCTTTAATTATGAGTTATATTAAGGACAACACTGAGCAAGCTGGTTTTATATTAACAATTGAGTTGAATGCACAGGCTGAACATTCCTTACAGTTTACTCGAGTACTCTTTCAACCTCTGACAACAGGTATCAGGACCTTATAAGACATGAGCTGTACCCGGCTCTTGAAGTATTTCATTGGTTACCTGATCATTTTGTTCAGATAAAGACATGACAAAGGGCTGAATAGTTTTGTCCTCCCAGGCGGGGTCAGCTGTCACTTTACTGACAGCAAAGAGAGGAAAAGAAAGAGGGTTCACCTCAGGAGATATAAGGGTAGAAAAACACATTTAGTGTGTCAGGCTAAGTGGAATCCCCATACACACATGAAAACCTTTTAATCTCAGTGTCTCACTCTGTAAGAGCAGAAAATCGAAAACTGTAACAAGGGACCCGAGCACGGTTCATCCGCTCTCATAATGACAGCACGGTGTATTCCCAGAGCTTTTCATTAAAGCGGTTTTATTGATTTATCCTTATCAGCTAACAAACCTTTCTGTGCTGAGGAAGCAGTTCAGAATTGTTCATGGCATGTGATTCAAAATGAGTATGCCATTTGCTGTGCTATGAACATTTGTCCAATCTAACAAAATTGTTCCGCCTGCTATAGATAAAATAAAGTGACATTGGACCAACAGCGAATATGGGCTTGGTAGATGTAAAGAAAAAGTTTCAACATCTTGCAGAATGGATTTTTGTTCATTCAAACTCTTTAGTAATCCAATAAACACAGCTCTTTCCCACTATTTAATGAACATAACGCCAGTGTTTTCTATCCGTACTCACTTGCATCACCGATTAAAGCAACTAATTGGATGTCAGACTCCACTGCATGAACTTTCACGACGTCCCTGTGAGAATCTTGTTCCACCAGTCGCTACTAATTTGTTGCTTGACTAGCCGTGCTTCAGTGGTAACAAATGTTGTGACTGGGCGTAAAAAGGAGCAAGGCAAGAATACCTTTCAGGAAACATTAGGGCTCCGTGAACAACCGAGGTCGGGGCTGTCAATCCGAATTTGAGAGGACGGATAGAGATCTCAAGCTAGTTCTGTCAAGTGAGGAACAAATATATTGACATTGTGTTTTGTGCGAGGATACTTCAAAAGAACAACAAATACAATATGACATAAGAGTCAAATCCTTCTAGATGTATTTTTTCAAGCATCTGCAGACACGTGACGAATCAACCCTTTAGTTCCAGTTCACACAAAGTAATAATGGCCATCATATCCATAGCACTTTCTTGTGCTCCTTGAAAAAACCCTCGCACAAAACACAAAGTCAATAGCCCTGTCCTGGATGATGGGTATTGAATTTTTCTTCCCTGTACTTATGTTTGGTTGTAAATAACTGGGTTCCACACAGTTTAAAGTATCTGAGAAATCTCATTGAAGGTCAAGGGGAAGGCCTACAGACAGATGTGGAATCACAAAGAGGTGGTTTCGATATAAATGGAAATATGTTTGTGTGCTATCCAGCAAGAATACCTGCTTGTCTTTGTTTCCTAATCTCAAACCCAATGTCTTCTTAATGCGATGCTTCAAATGATGGCTGGTGACATTTTCATTGAGAGGTCATTGAATAATAGCATTAGTTAGCATGCAACTGCCGGTCCACTTTTGCATCCCTGTGTGTCCTTGTTATTTACCCCTTTCCATGTATTTGTTCAGTGGCCTTTTCCCCCTCTAGAAACGTAAAATCAGTGCCCCGGTGAACATTCTGAATTTCTGCAAATAGAATATTCATTGGGCTTTAATTCTCTTGCATAATTTTACATTCCTGATGACAAATGACTCATTTCCACTCTAGCCTGGAAAGTGAGCCATGAATGAGGCCCGCAGTCATACAGTAGAAGAGTGTGAATCACACCAATAGACTGAATATTTAGCCTGGCAAACAAACAGGAAGATTATTCCACATTATTTCACGGGTTTTACCCTCTCTTGTCCTCCCTTTCACAAATCTGCAATCAGAGGCACGACGGTTGAGTAGCGACGAGACGGATAATACATTAGGGTCTCTGTACTTCATCAGCTACAGTATCTCACCAATGTGACTGTGTTTGTATAGCCTCTCAATTTTCCAATATTTCTGATGATCTTCTTGAGTACTCAAATGTTTTGTTGACCAAGCAAACAAGAATCTAGCGAATCTTGGACGACTTCCAAAATATAAATACCCTGGTTAGGTTGTCATTTCAATAACGCAACAGGTTGTTTCTTTTCATGTAGTTCCAACTTTCTTTTTTTTAAATGTGTGTAAACCTTTTCAATGCCTCAAATCCAAGATAGCTACCGTTGGCCATGTTGGAAAACTATATTTTCAATGGTTTGTTCCATACAAAGCGAAACATTTCAGGGTTTTTCGGGTCATTTTGTCAAGATCCTTGTTTTGTGTTTGTAGTTTCCTGCTTTATTTTGAAATGTTTTCCCTCCATTGTGTCATGTGTAGAATTTACTTCCTGTCATTGGTTTTCCTTGTGTCTGATTGTTTCATTGTTGTCACCTGTTGCCCTAGTGTTTCTGAATCCCCTCTCCAGCTGTGGCTTGTGTTGTGATTAGTGTCTTTGTATTTAGTCCTGCTTTCCCTTGTGTTGTTTGTCAGTATGCTGTCGTCCTTCATGTGTCAAGTTCGGTTTTTTCATGTCCTGGATTTCCCAAATTTGGTATTTTTGTGAAACAGTTTTTGGAATAAAGCTAGCCTTTTGTTTGGACCCAAACCTGCCTCCCTTTTTTGCTGCACTTACCACCCTTGACACATTTGGTATGAGAACTCCAAAATCAGAAGCAGAATCGGTTTTATTTACCAAGTAGGTTTACACATACAAGGAATTTGCCTTGGTGTATACAGAGACAGAGAAAGAAGAATATGCAACCAAAAACCGAAAAATTATGAAAGTTATGTAAAAATAATAACAATATAGAGTCAAATAATACAATCTGATAATATGGTATATTCAAAGTGGATTTAGGAGCTATTCTCTGGTGAAAGAGCACGGTGTACTGAGTGTGAAAACGGAATTAATGTACAAAACAAGACAAAACAGAGTGCACCACAACACCAAATAGTTGGTTTCTGTTATTGATCATCTAACCTTTTTCTTCTTTACCGAAAAATCCACGATAGCCACAGATTTTTAGCCCCAAATTGTACATTTTGCAAACTTGTCAAAGAGCGCTTGTAGTAGGGCTTTAATGAAACCTCTGCTTCCTGATGAGCTGATGTATGAACAGTTAAACTAAAGGAAGTCCACAGAGGTCAACTCAGAGGTCAAATAGATACATTTTTAGTAGGCAAACTAAATGTACTAGAGATGACCCAACTATTTTTTTAATACATTCAGTTTATTGTTTTATGAAGTTGTTTATTGGAATACTTTGGCGGTACAACAAACCGTAGTTGTTAGTACCCCTGGTTTAATCTGTTTGTTTGTGAATGACTGTTAATATCTGTTGTTGTGTAGCCTTCCCTCTGTCATAGGAACTGTAATTTTGACTTTTGAAAAAATATTTCTGAGGGTCCTGAGGACTTTAAATGTTATACAACAAAGGAAAAACCTGGATTACAAATGTTAATTATTCCTTCTGACCTTTCATAGTTCATGTTTTTGATTTGCCCTGTCAGGTGTTGCCTGGACTACCTGGATATCTTCAAAATTGCTTTAATGGCGAGCCACCCATGAATCTAAGCCTTGAATTATAGCTGATCCAAAGCCTCCTTTCCCAAAGTGTGTGGCAGGAAGAACTCCACTAACAGAACCTGGACACGAAAATAACCTTCTTTTGATTTTCCATTAAAATGACTTATGGTCTGAAAATGAAGGAAACCATTTAAAAAAAGGCTTTTTGTTTAGTTTTTCTCAACAAAAGCAGTGACTTGTTTATTCACCCACTGAGCAATGTCCTCAGATCACTTCACATGACTGTATCATGAGGAGCATTCATTATACCACATGGGTCAATATGTACAATCTACAAGGCTGACCGTATTCATCATAAAGCAGACAAACAATCCGCTGTTAAGAAAACATGTTTGACCTTAAAGTTGAAACACACAGGCTCGCTAACATTTAAATTACATTAACATTGAACATTGATCTTGAGCTCAGAAGTCAAAGATGCTACAAGTATTTTAATCTCTGTACTGGAATCCCATTTTACCCTTCAGGGACGATAATACTGACAGGCTGGAGCACAGCATTTACTGTAAAGTCACTGCTAAACGTCACTAATGTAGCACTGGATCAGATCTCGTTTACAATGTATTAAATGCAAGTTGGCAAAGAATTCAAAAAGATCTAACATTATTACACCACAGGAAAGATGCCACTTTTCTTTTCTTTTTTACCCCTAATAGCTGACAGGAGAGCCTCCAAACAATGACCCAGAAATGACTACAGCATTTCATTTTTTCTACCGGATGGCAAAATAATGAGAGTAATTCATCAAAGAAGGGAAAGTAGACCTGCTCACTTTTTTTGTCTTCTGTGGAAAATGCGTTTCCCAACCACCATTACCATATAGACCAATATTTCACCCAGCAATTTGTCAAAGACTCCCCTGCATTGCTGTTAGTAATGCGATCTGTATACTGTACCTTCCATTTCAATCACTTGGTTATCATAAGGACCAGCATGCTCCTTGGCTTTCGCTGTTTCTCATTACTGGGAGGAAAGCCATGGCCTACTGATCAGGGAGTTTAAAGAAGCCAGAGTGAAGGCGACGGCAAATGAAGGTTTACCAGGTGCTGAGCCAACCTCAAACCGTGACAGCTTTTCTCTTAACGGCAATTACACACTGTCTTTGCTCCATGCACATACTGAGCGTGTGTACGTGTGTGTGTTTGTTTTGAAGAGATTTAGAGAGGGGAAGATGGAAACACATGTCATATACTAGTGATTTATTTTAGTATATAACATAAAGGTTTACATTAGTCATCCTGGGGTCGTTTGATGCTCCAGCTCCATCAAATCTTCCTCCTCATGCACTTTTTTATATTGTCCGTTAACAAACCAGATCACACATAACTGATTATAACAACTGGGGAAAGCTTTCAGTATTTCATAGTATACCATAGTTGCCCCTGCCCCAAGGAACCAAAGTCTTCCTGTGCGATTTTTTAAACTGTACTCCCCACTCAAAATTCAGGTGCATTCAATCCAGAGACTTTTCTTGGACTCATAGCTTTCATTCACTCCTAGCTGCTGCTCAGTTGGTCTCTCCCTTATGGTAATTGCTCTGACTGCCTGGGGGTGAGGAAAAGTTCTACACTCCAGCTTCAATTAAGATTGAATGTTAATGTGTGTTTACTAAAAGGGGATACGTTTTTTAACATCAGCATTCTTGTAGTCGCTCGGATTCTTAGAAAGCTCGCTCGAACAGCACAGTCTTTTCAGCCGGTTGAATATTTGATACAAATGCTTGATTCCTTGATATAATTGTCTCTGGTTAAATTGAGTTTTCTAAATGTTCAAAGCAAAGTTAATTCAAGTTCATTATTACTGAACGAATGTTGACCATGTATGAACTTGGAACTAGTGTTGCAAGACCACCTTAACCGAGTCATGACCACGACTGGAGTGTACCATGGTCACAAACATTGCGGCGCATGAGTGTAAAGATTTGGAATCACGTCATTGGTTGCATTTGAATCAGGGTGTTTTACACCTGATCTCATCCCCAGCCACAACTGTGGTCTCGACCGGTCTTGACATAAAATCTCAAGTCCTATAGGTCAGAGACTGAGACAAAACCGAGTACAAATGCAGTCGATTCTGAGACCTTTAAGAAGTCAAGACTACGAGATCCAAGCTGTAAACAAAAACTTAGTTATCCTTTATAACAAGCATCTAATGCAGACTACCCTCCCCACAGCTCTTGGCAGCAGATTGTGTGATCTCCCAGAAGATCACACAATCTTTCTTCCTGAGTCCCGTCTGTTGACATTGCTTTTGGCCAAATCCACACATCCCGTCAGATCTTCAGATTTGCAGCAGATGAATATATTGGCCCAACAAATGCTCCTCTTCTCGCACACTCATACGTGCCTTGAAGCGCTTTGAGCACGATGACCATAAGCCCTCTTGATTGCTTGTTTTCTGTGGCGTTCAGGATTGATTTTTTATCTTGATGTTGGTAATCCTGAGGGTTTCGGTGTGTGCTCAGGGGAATGGGACTTATATGCAGACTGCTCCAACAGGTTTTCCTAGATCTCCCTGTGGATTCACCGTAGATGATAGGAACCTCAAACAGAGGGTTCACAAACCTGCTCTGGATAAATCATACCATCCAATCCTCCTTGGACCTCTACCAGTATTATTTACATATTCAAATTAACAGCAGGATTAACGTGAGGGTTTGCGCACTCACTAAAGTGGATGCATTATGCATCTGTCTCTTGCTTGTGCTTGCAGTTCTTCTAATAACTAAAATATATGCACTGTTGGCAGCCTTACCTTTGTATTACAAGGGGAGCAGAAAAAAGCAACCATGTTTATTTTCGCCTCAAAAAAGTAATTCAACTGCACATATCCAATCACACTATGTAGGCAAAACCCAAGAGAAGCATCTCATAAATACAAAAGGTAAATCTGATCCTGCTCAGTCTGTCACTTTGCCTCCTCTGAGCAGAATCCTGTATCCGATGTCCGTACGCTTCAGGATGCTCGGGTCTATCTATTCCTCAGACTTATTTGTCACGGTTGTGTTCTTGTTCACCGATGTTAATCTATAATCTTCCACTCCAGCAGACATCTTTAGGACCTTTGGAGTGAGACAGATTGGCGCTATCTGGGTTTGGTATGAGCTCAAAGGTGATATGGGCTGCGTAGAGGCCAGGATGCCACCGGCAGGTTTGAATGGAGTAAACAATGCCTTATCAGAGGGAGGAAGCTGTCCGCTCCTACCTGCTGCGGTGTGTTACCCTGAGGGGGAAACACGCTTCCTTTTAACTGTATGACTTACAGCCTGAGTACAGGGAGAACCTTGAAGTACCAAAGTGTGTGGGCTTAATGTTGAGGCAATTAGAGGATCTGTTTGTGCTAAATGACGTGTTTTATGACACACCGTACTCTGACATTTCCCTGATATATTACACCCTTTCTTTCAGACACTTTATTAATTCCATTGTTTTTCATTCAAACATTATACAATGACATTTTCTAGACACGCTACACTTTGACATTTTACTCAAATATGACTTTTATGACTTTTGTGACAACTTAACGACATTTTGATAATTTTTTTATGACATGCAATACTTAGTATCTGTTCATTATTCAGACATCATTGTGTGATTACAGTGTAAGAATTAGCTTAGATTTGCCAAGTCGATACAGTTATTTTAAAACCAAATTTGTTTCGTTTATAATAAAAATAATAACATATTATGACTTTCATTAAGTTATGTGTGTGTGTGTGTGTGTGTGTGTGTGTGTGTGTGTGTGTGTGTGTGTGTGTGTGTGTGTGTGTGTGTGTGTGTGTGTGTGTGTGTGTGTGTTTATGTACGTCTGTATGTATGTCTATAAGTGTGTGTGTGTGTGTGTGTGTGTGTGTGTGTGTGTGTGTGTGTGTGTGTGTGTGTGTGTGTGTGTGTGTGTGTGTGTGTGTGTGTGTGTGTGTGTGTGTGTCAATTAGGGCTACTAACTACTTTCTTCATCAGGGACCTCAAGCAGGTTAATGAGGGCCTGAAAGATGGTAGATTGTTGTTAGATGGATGTAAGGCTTTTTTAAATCATTTTTTTTATTAGTTTCTCATTAAATCCCAAATACACAAACTCATAAGTGATTTCAAACAAAGAAAAGAGGTCAATCTTCATATTTGAACAGCTCTAACTAATCCATTCAGCACTCAGTATGTCTGTATTTATGTATATAAGTGTGTATGTGTGTGTGTGTGTGTGTGTGTGTGTGTGTGTGTGTGTGTGTGTGTGTGTGTGTGTGTGTGTGTGTGTGTGTGTGTGTGTGTGTGTGTGTAAAAACATCAGCATCTGTAAGAGAATCATCTCCAGTCTCTTATTTCCAGTGCAATCTGTATCTCTTCAAGCCCATGATGAGTTCACACTGCGGGGGTAATAAAACTGAAATAAGTTAGTGCTTCTCCCGCTGTGCTGGGACCCCTCATAAAATGTTTGAGCACCGTGGAAAATCCGAGCACACAGCCTTCGGATGGAAGGAGAGCTTTGGCCTCCAACCTGGTGTTTAACGAGGCTCTATGGTCCCTTAACTTTGAGCACTTTGGTTTTTCGGCTGTGTAGAAGAATTCCAACACTGTTGAACATCCGTATTTCTGCGCAGTAAATGTTGAAATCTGGGGCTCAAAGGTAATGGATGCTTGCATTTTAGCCGCGAGGGATCAGAGATTTTTGTAGGATGACTGAAATCAAAATTTGTGAAATGTTTCCAGCTTAGATGGCTACATGTTACACCCTGTTGAATTGTATGCTTCAATGGGCCTCAATGTGATAGAATTTGGCTGACACGCGGTGTTACGGTATGACCTTTTGGGTTACACTCAACAGGAGGTGTTATTATAGTTAACAATGTCCTTCAATTGAATTTTACATCAAATTGTTCTCAATCCCTGAAAATGACCTTTTACAGGCTTCTTCTTTAAAGAAAAAAAAGATGATAAAAACAATTTCTTCTTTTCTTTTGTATGAATGTTAACAAACAAAGCATTCCCCATCTCTGAGTAATACCTCCTGCATTTTAAGATCATTGAAGGACAGAGTACAATATGTGGTTGAAACAGGCTTTTCAGTAATGTCGGCAAGGAAAACATTTGGTCATTTGTTCAGCACTCTGGCAAGATACAAGCGGACAAACAAGTCAACATGTGGAGATGTGTTCTGGCTCTGTGGGATCTAGAAAATGTTGTGTTTGAGTAATTATTTTGACAGTGTTCATAATTGCATTTTAGCTGGAGAGTGCTGAAATAGCTGTCAGAAATAAACCTCCACAGAAAAACAGCAAAGGTTTTATTTCAAACAACAACAAAAAAAAGCCTCTTCACGGCCACAGCCTGTACTCTATCGAGGGCCCTGATAATTAATAATTCGCCTCAAATCCCATTAGTGCATAATGAGGGAACAAGTGCTATTAGTGAGACATGACTGAGACGGTTATCGTCGAAGCCCTGGGCACGCTGTCAGCCTCCCCCCTGCTTTTAGGACAAACAAGAAAAGAACCCTTCATTTCCACTTCACACCACCAGGTTGTGTTAGGCTTTTTAAACAGAAATCAACTCTTTGAGGGTTTCTTTAGAGACAACATGACTCAGTATGTTAAGTGGCACACTCTGATAATCCCATGCAGATGAATCCTCCTTCACCCTTTGAACGTTAGAAAAACATCTCTTAGCAAACGCTCATTCTCTTATCTCTGTAACCCTACAAATCACGGCCACCATAACCCCTCTGCGAAGATGTGAAATATATTATGCGGCAGTAAATATCGTCACACAAGTGGAATTGCTTCGGGGCATTGCTTCTGCACATGTGTTCTGAATATCAAAGGGTTTGAATCCAGAGGGCATGGATAATTATCACGCAGCTAGCATTGTCTTCCTACAATACATCAAAGGGTATAAGCAAAACAAAGCTCATTTAACATTATAATTTATGACTGCTGCATTGTAATCCTGAAGGAGGGGTTATTTCATTAGGTAATCTCTATTCCTCTCTTCGTACGCTTCTGTGGGATGCTAATTTCCTGAAGCGGTAAACACCATCAAGTGCGATTTTAAAATCCAATAAAATCTTGATTGTTCTGGGCTTTGTGAATAAATTGCCTTGGCCTTTAAAATGTGGAAGCTGTAAGCGCAACACGATGGAAACACCGCACAGACGACATGAGGGTTACGGAAATTAGTCAGCTAATGCATCTAGGGACGATCACGAACTAATAAGCTAATGTTTCGTCCTGTAAAATGATCATGAATCGCTTCTCTTCTGTACTCCTCCCCGTGCTTTCTTTTTAGAGCGTTCCACCTCGCTGAAATTTTCCCTGCCTGCATGCAGCCACTACTGTTAAATCCAATCATGACTCCAAAGTCCTATCTCTCTGGAGCAGATAGGGACGATGCTGCAGATTAGCCCCTGAGTGAGAACTGATTTTGATGGTTTGATTTATTTTCTTTCGACACAGCGGCGCTGAACACAGCGGGGGTTCTTTCTCTAGAATGATGCTCAAAATAGTATAGCTGGCTCACACACACATACTGTCCTGGCACTTGCATCCTCACATTCACAAGCACACATTTGATTTAGACACCGTACATGTCTTTCCTCGCAAGTCTCCAAACAAACACAGAAATAGGCAAGAACCGAGTACTAGTGGAGATTTCACTCAGCTTTTGGTAAGACCTTCACTTTTGTCCATTCTGTAATCCCTTTATAATATTAAAAGGTAATTGGAATCTCTACACATGTCAGTTGTCCTCTTTAATACCTTCTTTGGCTGCTACAGCAAGGCTGCTAAAGTCTTCAAATCGTGAGTGTGTGTGTGTGTGTGTGTGTGTGTGTGTGTGTGTGTGTGTGTGTGTGTGTGTGTGTGTGTGTGTGTGTGTGTGTGTGTGTGTGTGTGTGTGTGTGTGTGTGTGTGTGTGTCTTTGGACACATTTTTGTGACTTTGATAGTTTTGCAATCATGCAAGTTGCAGTCACGAAACTGTACAGACCCCTGGCCCAATTTGTCATGCTGGTTTGACTACATCACCAGAAGGTCTCTAGTTTATTAGTAATATCCTCCTCTTGAGACTCACTTGCTTCTTTTATATGGCCTGCTGGTAAACCCGAGGGTCCATGGCCACGTAGTGACAGTGTTTGGTTTCTCAGTACTGCAGGCATGTTTGTTCAGAAGCCCCGACTGTGTGCAGGGTTGATTTCTGCAACTCTGCGGTGCACCGTTGCCAAGCAGAAAAAGCAGACATGGATGGATAATAAAATGTAAAGCAGAATCTCTGTATGTTACCAGAACAGAGGTCCACAAAGCAAAACTGCTCTTTTTCTCCGTTGCGCTTGTGGCTCTGCAGCGAGGCTCAGTTGAAATGCTTTTCCTGCTGCGACAGCTGAAAACACTTGTAGCCCTGGGTGAAAGAGTTACACTGCATATTCAGAACACTTGAGAGGAAATAAATGGACATGATTGAGCTAAGTGCAGACTGTGGCCCTGTTTGTTTGTAGACTCACAGTTCCCAGTAAATATTTAGTCCCTGATATTCAAAAATAACAGTGTATTTATTTCCAAGCAAAACACCAAGTAGCATAACTAATGTCCCCCAAAAACTGGTCCTGTACTGTAAGGGTATTTGCCTTTTCAAGATCATATAATAAGTAACAATGACTGCAAAATCAATTCATTTTGACCCTGACCCTGAATGTTGAGCTAAACATTCAGGGTCAGAATCTGAGTGCGCGGTGGATTCAAGTGTCCTGGAAACATCTGTAACTCACAGATGAACATTTGAAACACTCTCATTTCTTGTTTTAACACCACGGAGCAAAACAAAACACACAATTACTCTCACAGCCAATTTCTGAGCTCACACGACGCTTTCTTGGATTTGTCCTGCGAGATTGATCGCCGCTGTCAAGGAAAATGTTTAAATTCCTGAAATAGCCAGCCGCTTACATGTTCCTGAAGTTTCCCAGGCTACATGCTCCCAAGATGGAGTCTGTACAAAGCAATTTGCCACTCCTTCCTCTAACTTTCTGCTCCATTGTCTCATTGAATCTCCATAACAGCAGGATTTATGAAAATTATGGAGATTTAGCCCCCATTGTATCGTCATTATTGCATAACTCGTCGATCTCTGCTTCCATATGCAATTCAGATAGCAGACAATTTCTGACTTTGAATTGCAGATTTTCATTTTAAGATACGTTTCATGATGAATTTGGTGTTTTGCTTTGGCCGGGGAAAATATTTATCAGAATCATACCGAAATGCCTCTATACACATCTAACGTCATCATCATTTTGTTATAACTCATAGACCCAGAAGGCCTGTGAATACGCAGGAGGAGAGGACGTCTTCTTCTTGACTGAAGCATTAAGATTCAGCAGAGCCTGAAATTGCATATTAGATGTATTTTATAATAGCTGCCTATAGAAAAAGGCTGGAGAATATTCACATAAAGGACAGAACTTGGTCTCGTTAGTGTGATAAAAACCTTAATGTGATGTAGGGTAGGAGCGGCTGTACATCTGAGGGACAAATTGTGTCAGTCGATTCTGCACACATCTGGGGCTGGTATGTGATTTAAGCTGAGGCCTTAGAATTAAAAGGGGTCTGTATGACATTGCCAAGCCCGAGGGATAACAAAGACACCAACATTGAGTAAGACTCCCTTTGTTTTCTCTGAACACTCATTATACAAAATCTTTCAACCCTGAAACATTGGCGAGAATAGTGGTGAGTCATCAGAGAGCGTAGAATGCTTGAAAACAGAGTTTGCATCAGTGTGGGTTGTGAAAAAAGGCCTAATTATCCTTTTGATTTACAGTCAATAACCCCAATAAAATCATTTGTAATCTCATAATAAAAAGCTTTTATCCTCAAGTAAAAGTTACACATGTTCAATTTGCAGCTGTTTGCTTAGGAAATAAAGAGCAACACCAAATAGTATTTTATCTCTGTATTCTTTTGCTAAATAGTTACAAAAAAAATAAAACATCAATCAATTTGGCTTTTACAAAATTATTATTTTTTTAAATATCAGCTTTGAGATGATGCCACTCGGAGCTGAGGGGATAGAAAGACAAACACAAGCCAAAATGAATGACAGGAACATAACAAAAATAGCTGTCAGAGTATTTCACAGTGTAAAGAAATCTATCATATACACAGTGCCTGCTTGTATTTACACGAGTATGAACATACAAAATATACACAATCTGTGTTTCCAAAACACAGGAGATTAATAGCGTGTCTTACAGTGTGACAAATCACCGTTATAAAGAGAAAGAGAAAGATGAATTTCATAGTAAAATAAATACAATTCTGTAAAATTAGCAGTGAAACCTACTCTCCATGATGAGGATTGATTGTCTCTCTGTTCGTTCTGTACCTCAACAGTCATTAAAACATTGTACAATAGGTCCAAATGTCTTATTCAGGAGGGAATAGGGGGGGTTTTCTTAAGTGACGCTACATAATAAGACTCACTGTGAATCTTTTGGCTAAAATTCTCCTTCACAGCTACAGAAGTTTAGAGCTTCATTAATTGAAATCACACTAATGTAAGGTTGCAGTGGTGAGGGTTCACATTTCTTCATAAATTAACCTGCAGATATTGTATATTAGAAGGTGATTTTCTGTATTGTCAATTACTGTCTTTTATTCTCTCTTAATAGCAGAGGTGGGAAGTAACGCAGTAGATTTACTCAAGGACTGTACTTAATATTTGAGGTACTTGCACTTTACTTGAATATTACCATGCTTTGCTACTTTGTACTTTTACTCCACTACCTTTATTTAATACCTTTAGTTACTTTGCAGATTGTGTTGAACGATGTGAAAGATAATCAACTCTTTAGTTACACCTGGATTAAATTCAACAGCTACCCTGCAGTATACAATACGTATAATGTGTCAATGATTATATTCAAAACATATCATAAATATTATTCAGAAAGGAACCAATCTGCATAAAGAGTACTTTTACTGTTGGTACTTAGCATATTTTGATGCTCATTTTCCTCACTTGAGAAACATTTTGACTGCAGGGACTGTACCAGAGTATTCTTACACTCTGGTACTTCTACTTTTCCTGAAGTACAATATTTGTGAGTACTTCTCCCCCTCTCTGCTTAATAGTAATTTCAAGCCAATTATTACAAGGTGCCTTTACTTACATTCTGTAACTTCAGAGCTTTACTCTGTGACTAAATGTGCAAATGTGTTACAGCTTCACATTACAGGTCCATGGTAAATTACATTTGAAACTTTACTTCCTTAAACCTTCGTATTTCTCACGTCTCACACAGATGTTGTTATTCCAGTTGCCACTGAGCATGACTAAACTCCATCACATAGTGAACAGACATCAAACAGATAATGACCCATAAAAGCATCAATTTAACATCGAACCAAACATGTCATTTCAAAGAACTGTCCTAAGGTGTTTATATTTATATTTGAGGGATTTTGTGTGTCTTCAAATCCCATGAGAAGGCAAAAATCAATAATGGAGTCTCGCTGTCCCTGCAAGGCGTGATACAGCTTCTTCCTCTGGGCTTTAGAGCTCTATTGTTTCCCCCAAAATAATTCAAATGACATCAATCAGCCACACTGGTCCATTTGGTGACATGCTACTGTATCTCTACCAGCCTGGCCACTGCAGTTCATTTTGAGTCAATCATTTCATGTCGTGCTGCTGTCGAAACTGACTACAGCACCAACAGTGTTTTAACGCACGGGAGAATAGTCCTGGACAAATGCAATATTTACATCTGTATGAGTAGCATTAGCAAGAAATGACACCGCCCATCTGTTTCAAACTTTACTTTACATTTCTGTTACGGTTTCAAAGATTTAAGTGTTTATTGAGAATGAATGGACGCTGTAAGATTTCTTGAGAAATACAGATAATTACTTTCAATATCCATAAAAGCTGCTCATTTTCTTTGTTTTTAACAATTACTAGTTAGTGTAAAGCAATGTAATTAATATGATTGGTTTCAATAATACAGTTTTGTGGAATTTGTTGACATAATACATTTAATTATGTCAACATTTCAGTTTTTTCAGTGTAGGATGTTTCTTCCCGTTTATCCAAATATTCAGTTTAGAAGCTCAATGATCTATTCAATAACTGCTATCAATACATTCAAGACACTGCAGCTATCCAAGTTACAAATTGGTGAACACTTATAAAGCAAACTTAGTGTTTATATTGAATTCGACACAGACTCTCAATTTCCATTCTCCAAATGTCTGTGGCACAGTTATGACAAAGCAACACTAAATTGAGAATATTAATATGATCATATTGAGGACAACGAGTACATTATTCATGTTTCCAATATTGTGAACATGCCTTTAAGATGTGAATTTGTTGACTGTTCATACAGTATGGATGTGATTTTGTCATCCTTTCAACTTTAGTGAACCTTTCCTTTGCCCCGGGACCTCAGTCATACAAAATGCTACAAAGTTCATGAATAAATTATGCAGATATAACTTTTTAAAAACAAAAACAGGAGATTGATTAAAGGCATCGTGAGCGTGACAAAGGATGTTTGTAAGTAAAATACGACAGTGTAGCTTCAACACTGCAATCAGAATAATTCATGGCACTCAAACGCAGTGAAACAACTCTTGTTGCTGTTCGACCTCAAAACAAAGTTATTTTATTCATAGACTTTTTTGTGCATTAAAACGTATTTTTGCCCCGCCCTGTGATGTTCGGCATCGGCACAAATACAGCAACTGCAAAAACAACAAAGCAGTTTGGAGTGCAGCATCACAGGACACACACTTAGCACGTACGCAGGAATTGGCAAGAATAAAATATTAATAGAAAACTAAAATGAACACTTTTTCTTTCAAGTGAAACATGGTGAACATACATTATGTACACAATTCCAGAGCTTTAAGCACGGAGGGTTTTTTGAAATTTCACCTCCATCATGGCACATACGATCAGGTTTGTGACGTTTGTTGGTGTGTGTGTGTGTGTGTGTGTGTGTGTGTGTGTGTGTGTGTCTTTAGCTTTAGAGTACCACCATTTTTGCTCAGCTGGAGATGGTACGCCCCTTCATAGCTGTGACCAACATACAGTACCCTTTGGTATATGTGAGGTTAGGAAGGATACTACTTAACCTTAAAACTCTTCATGACACCATCAAAAAATGCTGTTCAGCTCAACCACTTTCACATTCGACGCTCAAACAGAAGACTTCCTCTCCTTCATCACAGTCACAGTTATTTCTGTCTCGCACACCAGCACCAGTTTCCGTCACAGTTTTAGCAGCTTTAGGAAGTGACACAAGACAGCAGCAGCTCTCATGCCACAAGTTCTTGACATCAAAGTTCTCTGAAAGCAGCCGCAGCAGTAATGTAAAATGAAGTGTCAGCACTGTAGCTTATCCATCTCCCTCCAAATAAGCTGTTTATTTCCGATTCCATATCAAAGTCGTGGGCTGAACAAACCAGCATCAGCCTGTGAGATTTAATCACTGAGAAATGGCGGGCAAACGCCAGGTTTTCCTTTCTTACTATACATCTCTGTTGCTCGGTTGCTCTTCTTCGGTTGTTCCCACTTCTTCGCTCTTTGTCCTCCTGCGTGGCTCAAGCGTACGTCTCTCCTGATTTGAGCGCCACCAGTTCAGAGTCCTCGGTGTGGCGTCCGTTCAAGTGTTCGCTGTTAGAGTCGTGGTGGTACATGAAGGCAGGCACCTCGGTGATGGAGGTGGCTGTGTAGGACGTGGAGCGCATTGAGCAGTGGTCCTTTCGTCTCTGACCCCACTGGGTTTTATACTGCATCCACTGCCTCTTCAGAGCTGCCTGCACCTGGAAGACACACAAACACACCGTTAAACAATCAGCTATCATGGTCAGCTTCTTTGTTTGTTGTAAAAAAAAAATGTATTTGAAAGTCCAAGTTTTGATCCTGAAAAAAAGTATTTGAAACGTTTTTTCAGGTTGAATTTTAATTTGTTTCAGTTTAGCACTTTTTTTATAGATTATTTTTCTTCACATTTGTTTATATTTGTAGGCTTTCAGACTTATTTTGGGCCCTGATGTTGCTTGGGGGGCGGGGCTTAGCTGAGCTTGGAATCATGAGTGACAGGCCTCCAGTAGTCATGTTGGCTTCAGGAATTGTGAAGGTATCCCAAGAAATATTGCTAATCACAGGAATATCAAGATATTTCTAAAGACAAAATATGTGAAAATACAATTCTGATAAAGTACTGAGGTTGTGGACAGAAGTCTCGCCCGACGGATCCAATAAAAATCCTTGGTTGGTTTAGATACTGTAACAACTCACACCATGATAATTATTTTTGAATGATGTTCAAAAAAGGATCAATCCCTCTCATACCGCAAATTAAATCACAATTGCAATATCAGCCAATATTAACAAACATTACCTTCACCCTTTCATAACCTTTTTGCTTTGCATTACGCGTAGATGTCAAAGTGACTCATCAGAAACATTTCTCTAAAGTTGTATTCGTCTCTTTTGGGTCTCTGATCTCCTTTAACCACAAAATGATTCCAGCAGATGAATGAACATGCAAATCGGAAAGCGGTCACAGTGCAATGAGAGTGAAAGCAGAGCCCGTGTAAACATCATCTTGTGACAACGTTAATCCTCCGACAGAGATCTTAACTGATGCGAGGATAATTGCTGCAGCATATGTGGATCACTCAGACTTCAATCACGTTAACAGATGCCAGTTAGGAAATGTAAACACACTGAAGTCACATAATTGGAACGAGGCCAAGTTGTGCACCCAGCCAGATCATCGTGTTATCAGAGGGAAAAAAGATGCAATCAATAAATGCTAATGTTTAGGATTTAATCAGGAAACTAAGGTCAAAATACAGAATAACTGTTAGTTAAGTGGTAAATCAATAGTGATTTTACTACTGACAAACAATTAACCTATGACAAATATGCATTTAATTCAGAATTCATTAAGGATAATTATAAAGTGTTATAGTAATGACTTTTCTTTTCTCCCCTATAGCTGTCAAAGTCACAGCCATCGAAAGTAACAAGACAAATAATTCCATTGTATCTGCAACCTTAAAATGAGCAAACGAAATGTAAAACATTTGCCTCTGCTTATATGATGATAAGGAAATCGCTTCAATATAGGACACTTCTAGTACTCTACTTCTTAATTCCCGTGTCAGATGGCTAGCCTTTCAGAAGTTTAGTAAACTTCAGAGAGATAACAACACACCTAAACTCTTCACCCTGCAGATCCTAAATGCCTGAGAGGACTCCATGTTCCAGTTTTTACACTCCCTCCCTCGGTTCGCCCACCTTTGCCAATAAAGATGAACAAAAGAGAAAACGACTCCTCTTGGCTACCTGCTGAGAATTCAATAGCTAAAGAAATGCCAAAGATTACATTATTCTAATTTATTACACGTGGCCTCGTTTCTCAAATCAATCTGACAAACCTTCGTCTGTGAGCAGAAACCTTTTCAGAATAAAATGCAATAACCAGCATCTTTATAGTGGTGACATTTTCTTAACCTGACTCTGGGTTGAAATGACTTTTTATGGTAATATACAGCACCTTTAAACCACATTTAAAAAACCAAAAAGATAAAGGCTAAGGCATTTCTCAATCTTCTCATTTTTGAAGGGGAATTTAGACAAACCTTTTTTTGTTCATTTGTTTTATTAGTTTCTCATTAAATCCCAAATACACAAACTCCTAAGTGATTTCAAACAAAGAAAAGAGGTCAATCTTTATATTTGAACAGCTGTAACTTATCCATTCAGGCACTCAGTTCATATTTACTGATGAAGAACCGTGTTCAAGTTCCTAAAAACACAATCTGCACCTACCATCCTCCAGCAGAGCATTGCTTATCATTTTGATGTTGAAACGCCCAAATACTACTGTAATTACTGCGGGTTTATTAATGATCTAATGATGTCAATTATGACAGTAATTGTTATAATGAGACAAAAGAGCAGCCTGGGCTTACAGCTCAAATGTAGAGCGTTTTGCTTGATGTCGCAGAAACAGCATAAAAGCTGTTTGTCTCACTGACCTGGAATCACAATGGGGACATCGACGATAACAAGGCAGGTCTGTGCAGTTTGGCCTCAAATTCAAAGAACAGAATTGAAACCAGCCCCAGAAACCCGTGTCCTGATTAAGGGTGCTGAATTGGTCATTATGCCCTGAAGAATTCAAACCCTTTCAGTCCATTGTGGTGGTTAGTGTTAGATGACCCCACATCACCCTGAAAGTGTACTATGCCACATACATTGTTCAAGAAGGTGCTGCTGCGGTCTGGCTGCTCGAGTACGAGCTAATAAACATGTCCTATTTTCCGATCCGAAACAATAGATCGCTAATGTTTTCTTCTCATGCGAAAAAATACGTTTAACAAACTCGTTGTTATGGATAACGGAGAATCTCACATGTTATTTTAACTACTGTACAAAGAAAGAGTCTAAACTGGCTGTGGTATTCAGCAAGTGGCAAACCAAGCCATGCCAGTGTGGAAGACTGCTGTTCCTAGAATGGCCACTTGAGGCAGCGTCGACGCCAATGTTCAAAAACCCAACTTTACATCAGAAATAAACATGTTTACAGTCTGTAAGTGACTTCATAGTAGAAGTAAAAATCTTTTAGTAGTAATATGCAAATAAATGAAGAATAAAAATGCTAAAATCATACAAAAAGAGGAGTGTCCCACTTGACCAGTGCAACACTTCAATGCCGCTTTGATTTGGTATTTACACCAACATAAAGACCACTGACAAAATGTGCTTTACTTTGAGAAGTCCTTTCGAACTTCGAAGCATCTTTTTAAAACGAGTCTGAAGAGACAAAAGGTCTCAGAAACACCATTAACCCCAAATGTGGGTTTACTGTAAACCCAGCGAAACTTAGGGATGCTCGGAGTCAGACAGCTGCTGACAGACTTAAAAAGCCTGACAGGAGGACTTGAAAAAGAGAGTCGATTTCCAGCTGGGCTTGGAAACCACGCAGTCATTTATAAACAGTGTCTTACTCTTCACCTGACATGACCCTTCAGCTTTTACTAGCGCAGCAATAGATTGGTCCCAGAAGAGATGAGCAGCCCAATGCTTTATAACCTGTTGCAATTGGACTAATGACAGATGTAGTATCCATGCAAAGTTACAACAACTTCACCGTTCAATGCCAAAACCCAACTATAAAGTCAGTGTTTGGGTCACTTATCGATATGCTGACATCTGGCCTGGAAAAACAAATGCTTTGCCCGATGGAGTACTTAATGTCATAAGCAATAAGCGGGTTGTACTGCTTCAAGGTGGAACAGATCACCGTCATGTCTGCAGGTTGACCTTCATAAAAGAAAACAAAACTACAGTGTTTGTTTTGCTATTTTTTCTCCTGCTTTTGGCCTAATGCTAAGCTACGCTAAAACACACAGCAAATTATCACACAATTACATAAATTTCGAACTCTTTCTTTCACTTTACACATTCTGTAGCAGCAGCAGCAGCAGCAGCAGCACAATGTAGGAAAGCCAAACTTCTGATGTAAATAAGTGTGCTTACCTCTCCATTGAAGAAGCAGAATATCGTTGCCACCAGTAATCCCTTAAAAGGAAACAAGTAGACATAATAAGCACAGTTTTTTCAAGCAATGAAATTTAATAAAATGCAGCTTTTTGAAAAGTACAGAATAAAGCATTTAGTAAATGTCATCCTTGTCTGGTAAGTGAATAAACTGACCGCCAACCTGGGAATTTCATGGCTTGTCTTCCTGTTGTTCAATTAAGTGCCAAACTGGTAGTTAAACAAAGGTAATGGAGTGTCTAACTGCTTCTTTAAACCGTTCAGCGGTGATTAAATCACATCGATCAACAGAAACGACGAGGCAGAAAACAGGTCTTTTATCCGTGGAAACTTTCAAGCGAGCCAAACGTCTAAATCTCGAGCCTGACAGGAGACCCGGAGGTGGGCTGCGTTCAGGAACATTTCTGCTTGCATACTAATGCTGATGCGTGTCTTTCCTGTAATATTGATTGGATTATTTCCTGATGTGCAAAATACCTAAATCCACAAGGGCACTGAAGCAGATTCATTTTTATTTTGTTCACCTTTAAACTTAGCTTCTTTTTCTGATTGATGCATTATTTACCTGGTAGTGCATGAGAATGTGCATGATATACTCATAGACCTCCCCAGCTAGGCGGTTCTCTGGCCTCCAGGGGAAAATGACAAACTGTATTCCGAGCAGGGGCACCAGGATCAGGGTGGCTCTCACTGCCTTCATGTACATGTTGGACTCGGCCCGGTGTGTGTCTCTCAACTTGGTCACCAGGACTCTTATAATATTTAGTAAGAAGAAGAGATTCACCTGCAAAAAATATCAAAATTGTGAATAAACTCAAATATTAGCCATGTGTTTTACCTTTTTATGATTTCAAAAATGAACATCCTAGTACCGATACACACATTGTTCTAATATTGTGCGTAAACAGCTGACGAGCAGACTTACAAGAAGCGCTGCCACTATCGGACCATGGACGGCGTAGAGCAGATGGGTTTCCACACTCATCCAACAGCTAGAAGGAAAAACACATCAGTCAGTGCCGTCTGCGGCCCAAAATACACACGCACACACACATACAAAAACATGCACGTGTAAGGATCTGCACGCTCTCGAATCTCCGCTGCACACAGACGAGCACGTATGTAAACATCTCCTGTTTATTTGCAGAAGTCTTGGAACATTACTCACTTGTCATCAAAATACTTTTTCCTTGCCACGGCGTGGATGGATGCAGGCACTAGAGGAAAGCCTTGGATGGGAGAAAGATGGCAGCCATGTGAGGTCTTGAGTGACTTCAGGGAAATTCATTTGTCATTTTTGCAACCATAAAAACTAAGTGGGGTTAGCTTGTTTTTCCTCAATACATAAATCAGCCTTTCATTGTATAAGTTATTGGAAAGGCTTAAAATCAGTCCATTGCGCCAACATGAAAAACACTACCTGGTTAATTTCATGAAACTGTCTTGTGTAATAAGAGGCTGGGCTCAAATGAGCTTTTCATATTTCTGGATTTAAACTCAAGAAAACATGTGCAGGCTATTTTCAAGCATCATTAAGGCTCTGCGGCGTATCGGCCACAGATGGACCTGACACTAAAACACAAACGCACACTCAAGGTTACCCTTCTATTTTTAATGATGACGATCTATTTAGTTCCATCGCCTACTTGTTTGACAGACTGCACATTATTCCTGACAAGGTGAACAACAGGACAGGAGGGCTAATACAGCTGTCAGCCTATCAAGGTTGAAACACTGTAGAGGATCAGGTGTATAGAAGTAAATTGAAGCATATGGATTGTGTTCTGTCCTGTTTTTATCAAGATTATAAGATGTGAGTCCAGATCATAACGCAGGTCCACTTACCCCAGCCGAGGAGGTAGTACCAGTGCAGATGCTGCTCCTCTGCAAACACAGCCACCACGATGAGTGTGTGCAGGTAGATGCCTTCACACAGCATCCAGAAATAATTGCAGCCCAGCATGTACATGTGGAAGAAGTGCAACACCTTACAGCCAACCTGCAGAGAGCGCCCAAACAGGGAAGCATGTAAGTTGTTTTGTCTGTGTTTGACTCCTAACATCATCTCAGCGGGACACAGAAACATCTAAGAGGATGTTTCTGCACCCATGGCACAAAATCATTAGCCATTATTACCCTCGGCAGACAGAGAGGATGTTTATTTCCCTCTGGAGGTGAGCTGTACTTTGTATTTGGAGTGCTCTATGATTGTGTCGTCTCTCCTTGCAAAAGGAAGTGAACACCATGTGCAGCAAAGGCATATTAGTACCTTATAAAGCACTGTGCAATTTTCAATTCCTGCAAACATGAAATGTCTCATTATTGCTCTATTCTTTTGATTGAATAATAATTATTATTATTTCTATAAATACAAAGATACATGTGGGTGTGCCTTAAGCTGTACTTATGCAAATTAACCTGACTGTGCTCATGTCTATTCAAAAAGTAAAAACTTTTCTAGTAGGCCTAAGTTCATTTCACGTTTTGTATGTGTACCTCTAGGAAACTTTTAAACTTATTGTTGCATTTCTTAGGAGATTTGTTAAGGAGACGTGCATTTGGACAGCACAAATGTTGGCTGCTGCTCACTCATCCGATTCTCAGATGGCTTCCCCATTTCAGATCATACGGCTACAATAAAAGCCAAGATGGATGCAAGTGGTAAATCTTAACCTATCATCTTCCGAAAAGGTTCTGCTTAATGTTACAGATTTCTCCTGTTTATACGTGTCAAAACTGAAATAAATATATAGTTTATAATCCACTTTAATATGTGGCACATACTGCTGCTATTCTTACCCCTAAAGACAGTGTTCACACAGTGCCGTTTAATTCAGTCCTCATGGGGAGCTATCACATTATTGACATCAAACATGTATCAATATATCTGTGTTTTCTTTCTTTTTGTTGTGTTTGATCAAAACACCAAAGCTCACTATATATTTCAACTAAAAGCTCATAATGGTACCGGAGAAGAAAGAGTGGTGTAATTTATGATGCGTCTTACTTCTGTAATGAAATGCAAAACAAGTCAAAGTGAGGGACTCTTTGTTCTTCTGACAGACTTTACATTTGTGCTTTCTGATATGTTTTTAAGATTATTTAAATTAGGTGGTTTGTGTATGTAGTCATCTCATGTATTCTTAAATAATTGTTTCTCAGGTCTCTTGTGAAACAGAGCGACTCCTGAATAAACCATGTTAAAGAAGAACAACATTCGGATTTTAAAAACAGGTACTTAAATTGTTTTGCCTGAAATACAAACTGCTTATGAAGAAACCTTTGTACATCAAAAAACATCACATCAGGATGTCTGGATCGGTGTCGTGTGTTTAAAGAGAATGCGTGCAGCCACAGTATAACTCAACGATGCTGGCTTTGCTTTTAACGGCTGCTCTCTGGGGTCTTATTCAAAATATACTACAATCATTCACTTCTAAACTTTTAGCCATATGTCTCTCCCTCACTTTCCTACGTTTCCCGTTCCACTCAAGGACATTTCACTATAGCAGACATGGAGAAATATGTAACTCACTTGTCCCTTATTCACAACTGTTTTGCATTGCAGCTAAAGGTATGTCTAAAGTTACCAAGGATGTTCTGGTTTGCAAATCAAGCTATACATCATGTACCGTAGATGTTTCTCATGTTTTCAGGCTCCTCCCTGGTTTGACATAAGCTGTAGGGATTCACTCCCCCACACTGCTGGCAGGCTACACCAGACTCTGAATCGCCACGCTAGAGAGAATTAAAAGAGCTTGTATTCTCTGTGAGAGCAAAGCTCCACCACAATCCACCTTTCCTAAATCACCAGTGCAGAGAACAGGCTCATAATTCTGCTGTTGGCAGCTGTAAATTCCCAAATGTTTCCCAAAAGACACGCATGACTCCCAACTAATGGTGCTTGAGATTTCTTTGTCTCCATCCCCTTGAGAAGCGGGGCCACAGTGATCATTTTTGTTCCGACATGCTGCAACGAGTTAGCACAAGAATCGGAGGATGAAACCCTCTTTATTAGTCACATACATGTACACAGCAGAGCACACACAGTGAAATTTGACCTCTGCATTTAACCCATCCTAGTACTAGGAGCAGTGGGCAGCTATTGTGCAGCGCCCGGGGAGCAATGGGGAGGGGGGAAATGGAGGTGTCCGGTGCCTTGCTCAAGGGCACGACAGCAGGGCCTAGGAGGTGAACTGGGACCTCTCCAATTAGCAGTCCACTTTCCATATTTCAAGTCTGTTCGGGGACTTGAACCGGCAACCCTACGATTCCCAGTCTAAGCCCCTACTGACTGAGCCACTTGCTGGACAACTTGACAGTTCTAAGTCGGAAAGTAGCAGATTCGACACAAAGCTTCTTGACAAACAGCGTGGAGAGCTTTGAAACCAATCCATTGCACACAAATACATATATTTTTCGACATTGATAATAATATCATGCCTGGCTGCTCCTTGGATACAGTCAGAGATGGGATGAGAATAAAAGACGGCGGCCAGGATGAGCCAAAAGATTTGGTGAATGAAAAAGAAGCATCAGCAGGACAGAAAATAAAACCCAAACCAGGCTCAGGCCTCCGCTGACTCCGATGTTGTTTCTGGTACTCTGTCGGGGCCAGATATGCTTAAGCTGAACACTGGCTCGGATCTGATGGGATAGTATGAGCTGTGAGCCAACTGCTACAATCCTGTCTGCCGTTTCTGTACGTGGTAAATTCTATTCTGTTCTACATAAAAGGTAAGATAGGATCGTATTTGGGAATTGTAAAAACTCCCCAAGAAAAAAGCAATCGCAGAGTTTGCAGGTTTTCCTTATTTATATTTCAAAAAGGAGTGTTTCTTGAAAAGTAACACATGAATTTATGTCCAGGCCTGATAGTGAAGCATTCCAACAAGACAGATTTATCATCTCTACCAAACCAGACCTCGGGGTCCAAAGAATTCACATAATGCATTCAGTGAGGCTCCAATACTCTAGGTAGGAGATGTGGAAAAAAACAGGAGCTCATAATACTGCCAAGATACAGCACAGTGAGCATTAATTAGGATGTACTTAAAAGCCTGTAGTATAAATGTTTAAATATTTAAAATATAGAGCAATACATTTGAATTTAGCTTCCTCGATCCCCTGGCTGTGCATAAACATATTAATTTTAAAAAGTTCATGGAAATTCTTCTTTGAATTTTTATCTGGTTTAGCATAAATTTTGAATGCATTTGTATCTCATTTCAAGACAGTGGAACTAATCCTCCTCCACAAACTGAATTCTGCTAAATGGTATTATCTTTTTGTTCAGTAATGCTAGCATTTGGCTCCGTAGGTGAACATTCACCACTTGGTCCAGATTGATATATAAATATTGCAGAGTAGATATTGGTTACAATACACAGTAAACAATAAGCACCATCTGCCCGCCAAATGCGAATTAAATATGCAAATGGTTAATAGACTTGAGAAATCATTCTCCAGCTTTTAAACAATTTAGCGAGTGGCTGCTAAATTTTGAACATATGCTAGCCATTTGGGCTGTGAACAGAAATTGATTGAAATCAATTCTATGGTTGTTATATTGTGTAATTGTTTGTGTTTCAATAACTTCTCATTTTGGGCCATTATACAATACAGATATACAATTTTTTGGTTTATGACCCAAGATCCTTCCTAAAAACATTCCCATTAGCTATAGCTGTAAATTGACATGTGCTTATTAGCTAATGTTGGAATGCTAAAACAAATAATGTTTAAATATCCGTAAAACTAACGAGATTCCCTTTGATGAGATAAGATTAAACTTTATTTGTCAAATGTTAAAACTAGCAAATATTAGCATACCAACATGATAAGCTAAGGTGATGTAGCCTGCACAGTAAACAGACCTGGTAGCATTGATGTTGGGAACATGTCTGAAATACATTGTGTTAGTTTCCCTCCCCAGTTTGGATATATTGAAGTGCTTATAGTAAGACTTGTGGTTGTCAAGATGGTGACAGAAGCTGTACTCACCGGGTTTCTGGCAACAACTTCAGGATTGTTGACCACTGCTACGAGGGAAATGATGGTGAGGGCCGAATTGAGCACATAAGAGCAGAATAGGTTCTTGTGCAGGGTGATCCTTTGGCAGCTCAGACTCCTGTGAGAAGAGAGACGCCATGATTTACTTTGCAGCCTAACATACTGTACCAGTACATGATGTGGGAATCTTAAGAAATACCATCTTTAAATATGTAATACAATCCGTTCTGACACTGACAAAACACTTGCTACAACTGACGACGTGAATAGGATGAAAAGGGACTGGCAGGCTAATAGGCTAATGCTTTACTGAGGTTTTCATATGTGCCTACAGTCTGTTAAATAATTGGGATCTTTCATTTACAATTCTTTGTGGTTGGTATATTAAACCCTGGGTAATAATGAGCTGGATTGCCTCTCAATGCTCTGTACAAGCTATAAACACAGGAAAATAATGTTTAATGGATCCCGAGGGTGGTTCTCATTACCTTAGCTGGCAACATAATGAAATGCTTGACAGACAAAGTGAACATATCTAATATAATGGAATTCATTACAATGCATTCATATCCAGTAGGTTTATTGTTTGTAATGGTTAAGTACTGCTTTATTTAAGACCATTAAATGAACTACAGGTCACAGAGTGTTTAAAGCTGAATGAAACCACACACCAAATATAATTCGTGGAATATAGCCTCCTATAAAAATGTCGTCCACAGTTTAAGAAGTCATATCCTTTTATTGGCAATGGACAATTTTATCTTTGTTGAGCCATAAAACCCCAGAGACTCATGAAAAACAAGAAGAGGAGCGCATTTTCTCAAGTCAGGACAAAACCGAATACACAAAGAAGCACATTTTCACCGTCTCACTCTGCAGAGGCAGTGGCTATCTCCGACACAAAAAAACAGTCTCGCTGGAGCTCCAGACATAAAAGGAAATACAGAAGCTGTTGAATGCTTATATACAAGGGGGTTTTATCTAGACAGGGATGTAAAAACACGGGCTGAATTCTAATGGCAGCGCTTTCTTGGGCCGTAACAGACCAACCTCTTCAGGGATGGCTGTTAAACTGCGTCTGTTTTTCCCCAGCAAGCTTGAGTATTTTTATTTCGGAATTCTGACATTGTTGATGTAAAGTTGTAAATAACAGAGTAGTGCAGCTGTACACCACCGCATACCACTGTAAGTTTCCCATCTGGGTCTAATACAACATTAAGCCTCCAATATATTAAAGTGTTTCGGCTATAAATAGTGTGAGTTGTGGTTAAAGATAAAGTCATTTCAAAGCCAGTATTGTTGTTACTGTGTTGAGTTATTAATTTATCGGCACTTAGATCCTACTGAGTTGTGAAGGTCCCGCCATGTTTTGTGTAGCTGAGTTAAGAGTTTGACTCTTAGAGGGTCATGCGGTTTTGCAACAATGCACCTGCCTTCAAAATGGCCGCCAGATTTACGAGTGTGTATTAAACTTTCCAGCTAAGTGGGGGTCTCTTACAAGATTGGTTCTGGATAACAGCTGCCTTTACAATTGCAGCATTCATGAACAACAGGGCCAACGAAGAAACATTTCCAAATATTGTTACAGAACATAAAACTAATTTTCTACGTATTCTGGTTTCTTCCCAGTTATTCGTAGAGCTATAAACCTTTCTGCATCAGGACACATGCTTATTAAGCTCATTCCTTCCTCAAGATAAATTATAAAGTTTCAACAATCCGCAGCCTGCTAACTATTTCTCAGGGTTCATCACCTTTACATTTTCACATATATTAACTAAATATAACACCTCCCTTTCCTATATCCGCTTTGAACTCTTCCTTAAGTTAATTTCAGCTGCAGTATCTCCTTTAATGGTCCACTTTTCCCCCTCTGGGATTAAGCAGTTCATCGAGGTGAAAAACCCTAATGAGCAATGCACTCAGGTGCACATGTTTGTGATGAAAGCACAGCGCCAACACATTCAACGGACGTCACAGTTTAAATCCTAAATATCCATGAAAATAAATGTGCCGCACAAGGAAAGCAAGTTGGCATGAAATTAGCAACAGTTAAGTTGCGTATAAATTACACTCAGTGAAGCAGAAGGAGTATTTTCCGGTCGATAGTCTGCATTAATTTGTTGCAACAGCTGAGATAGTAATAATTTTCTAATTAGTCCTCAGTTTTAATTTAACAGTGCGCTAATTTATTTTTAACAGTTTTAGATCTTAGAATCTTTCAGATGTTCATGCTTCAGAGCATCTCCACGAGGGAATAAACAATCACCCCTTTTGATTACATGACAAAATGTGACATCAAATCTCATTAACACTGACAGATCTTCTGAGTGGCTCTGGGGCATATAAACAAAAACCTCTGCTGATGCGGATGAAAGCAAAGAGGAGATTTCACTGACTGCACATAGGATGGAGACTAAATGACTGCCCATGATGAGTAATGAAATGGTTGGATGAGACGGTAGTAAAAGCTGAACACCATCTGTGTCTGTCTGATCCTCTGATTATAGTGACTGTGATGAGTCAACTTTTAAGAGCAAAGCTACCATCTATTAATCAGTCAATGATGATAACAAATGGTATCATCTTTCATCCCAGCACCCAACCATCCTGAATATTAATTCATATCACGATATGCATTATCAGACCAGAAACGGCAATTGCTTAATAATCATTGAACTGATTACCTGAAGTAGAAGAAGATGGCCAGAGAGATGAGCAGGGAGGCTATGGAGAGAGCGTGACCCACAATTGCCATGTAGAACAGGATGTACGCTGACTGTAAAAAAGACAAAAAACAAGATAGAAAAACTTTGCAGCATTACTATTTGAAAAATAAGATTTGCAAAAGAAGTTCTTGGGATATCACATGTTGTTTTCTGTGAAAATGTGTGCCTATGGAAGACCCAAATCAAAAAGCATAAACAATGTGTCTTTTTACACAAAATTCAACATGTGTAGTAATTGTATAGTGACACAATAAGTAAACAATGTGGTTGGTCACAGAAAATGTTGAATTGTCATAGTCAGGGTTGATAAATGCAGAGAAAAATGTTAGGAGTGCTGCATGGAATAAAACCATGACGCCGTGCTCACATCTCAGTTCATGGTGTGGTCCTTGCTCATGAAAAAGGGAATTAAGAGCTTAAGTTGGCATCAACCTAGTCTTATCAGAAAATCGTGCAGCGTTTATTTTGCCTTATTTCTCTGGGATTTTACTGCTGAGCCTGTTTGTTTTAAAAGGTTTCCTAAAGCTGGGAGGCTGAGCCAGCAAAGCTCAGGTTCCTGTGGTAACAGATGGAGAGGCTGATCTTTGTTTCTGATCGATCAGCAGACTTTGAGTCTTTCTCCCAGGTTTGCCAGGAAAGATGCAAAGTACACTGTTTGGATGGAGACAACACGGTTTCCCGGCGGTGCTTTTGTTTTGTGTTGTCGTTATTTGCAATTGACCTTTTTCTCTTTTTCAGATGGGATAGCAGAGCTGAGTTTTGGCAGAGTTGGCCAACTTGTTGTCATTTAGACAGAGTGCCAAATTATCAGATACAAACACTTTGAAAAAGAAAATAAGAAAATGTAAACTAGCTAAAAATGTGAGAGGACACTTCTCTGCAAGATTTGGAATGAAGTGAAATTTGGCACAGTGTGGTTATACATAAACAACCAATTACTCTTATCAACTTGTGCCATTGAAACTTGTAGACGAATACTTTACACTACATACAAATATGAAATAAATATGGGAACAAATTAAATTAATATTCTTAATGATATATCTTATATTATGAATAGTGAGAATTTGTGTACCAATAATAGAAATGTGTCTTAACTGTAAATTTAACATGTATTACAGCATTATTAATAATAACAATTAAACATTAGTTAATATCTTGGAATTGTGAGTCAGTAATAGCATTATTTAAAAATATTTGTTTACAATTAAAACAGATTTTAACAAACATATTGGACCATGGTGACTGAGTGATTAAACCAACAGCTGAAACTTGATGGCAAACACTGATGGTTTATTAGGAAGTTACGGGCCGGAAAATTGAAAAATGTGCTGCAGCCACGAGTTGACACGGCGGTTACCCGACCATCTCTGAAGATTTCTCAAACAGTCCCATGTATTTAGCTGGTTCTGAGAGAATAATCAAAATTCTGCATAACAAAATAAAACAGGCAAAGCACTATAACACCTCCATCAGCTGATGCCAGCAGGCAGGAGTAAGGAGACAAAAGCAGCCCAAGGTTGCAGAACTGTGCTCATGGAGGGCAGTAGGAATAGATACGTAAAATGGGTCAAAGGTATGGGCCGAGGAATATATTTCCCCACCACTCACTAAATAGTATACCTATTCTGTAAAATGAATTGCAGTGTTGAGGACTCTGAGTAAATGCATAAAGTCGATGAATTTCTCTGCAGTGTCTCTGATGTCTCTTCCAGCACAACACTGTAATACGCTGTGTGGTTTCCTGATCTGGTTTCGACGAGGGAGACATTGTAAGTGGCTTGGTACAGCAGCCTGTTGATACGAGGGGTTGTTAATAAGTGGTCACTTGTAGTTAGACTCCTCTGTTTTATGAGTACTTGCATGTAACTTTTCATCTCTAAATATTTCTGTGGAGCTTAGTACAGGAGAGTAATGTCTTTTGGAAATAGAAAGCCTGTAAATATTGATCTCAGCAGCAATATTTATGGGCAACTACGTCAGACTATATATCATCTGCCCACGCTCCAAATACCAGACAACTCCATGCAAAAGAAAAGGAAAGAGTATGCTGACCCAACACACTGTCATCAACATCTATGATAGCATCTTAAATATATTACCTTCAACTTTGCGTTGGTGTTTTCGTTGCAGAGTGTGTAGTTGGACCAAGTCCTGTTGGTATCCGGGTGGCGGAACCACTGCCCGTCCTCCCCACAGTATTTAGTAGCCTTTTCTGTAAGTAATAAATGCATATTATTCAAATGTTTCCACATTAGTTGTGTCCATTTATTCAGGTTCTGTCAGCCTTGGTGAATAATTCATCATCCTAGCAATTAATATTTAATAGTTCTTGAAAAACAGTCAACAGTGTCAGAGGTGAATCCCTCCTGCAACAGCGTACCTTTAAATGAGACACTCTCTTGAGTCGTGCGGCTCACCTGTGGGGTCAAAGTCGACAAAATAATTGGGGCAGTTTTGCGATGTGTATGTTCCTGTGGGAGTGTCTTCCCAGCAAAGCCACCCATCCCAGTTACGACTGCAGTGCTGCCCTGTGACACAGACACAGCAACAAAGAGAGTGAGACGTCCATAGAGGTTAAAGATGGCATGATTATTCTCAGTAGATAATATCTCTACCTGATTTGTTGTAAGGTACATCTCGATTCATCTTCTCGAAGCAGTTGTACTGGCTGTCGAGGATCTTCTTTCTTACAGCTTCCTGTTCCTCTGGGTTAACCATGGGGCCGACTGTGGCCTCTTCAGCAGTCAGTATTCCAGTTTCCCCCGAGAGCTGGGCGGCTGCCTGCATTTGTTTGACAGACACACAAACGAACAACAGTGTCAATATCAATCAGGACCAAACAATGAGCAATGGGGCTACAGGAAAGAAAACATGACACAATTAAAGAAAAGTTGCATTTAATTGCAAGCACAAGTTTGTCCTGTTTCTCTTTTGTGAAGTAAGAAAGAGGGAAAGAAAGAAAGAAAACTTTTACGATCAATACAGAATCACTCAACAAACACAAAACTAAATTCATATTTTCTGACACCCCTACAGCCGAGCAAAACATGATAAACTATTTTATTTCTCTTCAATCCTTAATTTATTGATGAAGTGAAATCATATTAAGTTCCTCAGAGAGAGGCACATTATCTTTTTGTGTGTCATTTATCTTACAGTCAGGCTATGAAATACAGAAAACCACAGAAGTTTCAACTGAATTACTGAAAATCTCGATGAAAAATCTGTAAAATATATATTGGGAGCATGGAGTAGTTATTACAGTAAATCAGGATACATCACCTTCAGCCGCTCCTTAGTGTTGACAGCACAGAGTGTATAATTTGTCCAAGTCTTGTTGCTCTCTGGATGGTGAAACCACTGGCTGTCTTCTCCACAGTACTTAGTTGCCTTTTCTAAGAAGAAGAAGAAAGTGATGAATATACTGTACATTCTATAAAATGTCCACTTCTCTGTGAATCTGAGTAGCTGTGTCCAGAAATATTAGTCCCATTAGATTTACAGAAATCCTTTATTTGTACTACAGTGGACAAATAACCGGCTTTTAGTCGATCTTCCTTACATATGAGCAATATGGTAGGAAAAGGGATGAATTATTTAAACAAACTGCTCACCTGTGTGGTCAAAGTCAAACAGATAATCGGGGCAGTTCTGCGAGGCGTAGGTTCCCGCTGGAGTGTCGTCCCAACACAGCCAGCCATCCCAGTTACGACTGCAGTGCAGCCCTGCAGCATCGACAAAGACACAAAAAAAAAAAAGTTTCCTGGCTGCTTTGTCCCACCATCATCTCCTCACATTAATATTACATATAACAGTGAGTCTCATTGGACAGTTCAACTACCTGACTTGTTATAAGGCGGGTCTCGATTGATTTTCAGGAGGCATTTGTATTCATTCTCAAGCATCTTCAGTTTCTGTATTGAAAAAAAGAAATGGAGATTCAATTCCTGATGAGAAATACTTCTTTTTAGCCAGAGGTCTGGGTCTAACTGGAGATGAAACTACAATAATTGTTTCAATGAACGCAGGAAGAGATGTTTACTGTTATCAAATTAAATCTCAGTAGGGAGAAGCAAAATTACACAGTTCTATAATTATAAGTGCTACCTTTATTTACTGTGTTGTCAAAGCACTGCAAAACAATGACTCTTCGTTACAGGAGACCACTTTGCTCATCCTGTTTTCAACCTTTTTAGAGGGCAGTTACACAATAGGTGTGCAAAATCATTGTTTTTTAATATTCTATAATTGCAGAAAAGACCACATGTCCTGAACTAACAGAAAGATCAAGCAGCCTTGAGGTTTTATGCATAATCTGAACAATAAATACACAAAAGAAAGCTTTTTTATCAACAATACTTTACCTTCAGTCTCTTCTCGTGGTTGGTTGTACACAGAGTATAGTTGGTCCAAATCATACTGGACTCTGGATGGTGAAACCACCGACCGTCCTCTGCACAGAACTTTGTTACCTTTTCTGGAAAACACCATCATAAATAGAATTTCTTTAATGACTGTCAACATATAAATAAAGGTGAATTAGTCATGTGATGGTACCAAGATATCGGCAGAGCAGAAAAGTCTCTATGCCTACCTGTCGGGTCAAAGTCACCAAAATAATTGGGGCAGTTTTGGGAAGCATAGGTTCCTGCTGGGGTGTCTTCCCAGCACAGCCAGCCATCCCAGTTTCGACTGCAGTGCAGGCCTGAAACACCAACACAAAGAACCTTTACAAGCCATTTGTTCATAAGTTTGTCCTTGGAAATTAGAGTTACACATTATAGCTACCTGATTTGTTATAAGGCGGATCTTGCTTCATTTTCTCAGAGCATTTCTTTTCGTTTTCAAGAATCATTTTTTCCACAACACTGCCTTTTTCTGCATTAACCCCTGTGAACTCTGTGGCTGGCTCTCCAGGTGCATCCCTTACAAAATGGGGAACTTCCCTCTAAGAAATAAAAAGATAGATCAGCGGATAATTAAAGCACAGTGCAAGCTTCATCTCATTCTTATATGACTTAAACAAAAGAGCAACATACCTCTAATTTGGTCTTTGAAACTGGTTGACAATTGGATGCAGTCTCGACCCAGTTTCCAAATTCAGCACAATATTTGGTCACTTTTTCTGTAAATAAACAAAAACATGCAATGACTTCACTATAAAATACTCCATTGATGATTAACCGAAAAGCTCTAGCTCAATAAATAACAAATAGGCAGATGATTGCTTCTGTTTGATGTTGATGTCCAGCAGAGAACCTCTTACTTTCTTTGTTCTGTCTTTTTCTCCATCAATCCAACACATAAATTGGACCCTGAATCTTGGCATTACTGAACAAATGTGATTAATTTAACTTGGCACACATCATCAAACGTTATGTCAAACTGAAAAAAAACCTATTCTCTGGCAAATTCTCAATCTCTCGGCTCCAGCTTGAAACCACATGTAGTGTAGATCCATGACTGTGCTCAGGATGAGATCACATCGGTCCTGACAACAACTGCCTCAGCCTGGTCTTCTCCCACAGCTCATCAACTGTTCAGCATCCTTTTCCAACTGTACGTCTACCCCTGAAGCCTCATATCAGCAACATCAGTTTTCAAATAAGCAGACACAAGGGGACACTTAACGTCACAGGCATTTTGGGAAGATCCTTTATGAGCTTAAAAAAACACTTCTCTTCTTTTTTTGTAATCCTTCTTCTTTTAAAGTTTCTCTTTAAATACCCTTAAGTCCTCTTTGTCCTTCTCCTCACCCCCCTCCCCTCCATCATATTGCATCTCCTAAATCAGACATGACTGCACTGTGGATTTCTCAAACTAGACATTATTGGGCCATGCACTCCTCACAATGTAACAAATGCTCATCCTGCAGTCCCACAGTCAATTTCAATATAAATGATTGTCTGTTTCCATTTATTATGATTGACAGAACACAATGGACTAATGAATTACCTCGCATCCAGTTCATAAATATATTATACAACCTTTCCTCTGCACCCACTGTTGTGGAGGTTTAGTCTTCCTCCATTGAAGCATACAGAGCAACAGGGATTTCTTTGTCAAGACAAGGTACGACATTGCTTTAAGCTAACTGCTAAGTTTGTTAACATGCAGAAAGATAATGCTAACATGCTGATTTTGTAAAGTTTGCAATGTTCATAATCTGAGACAGGCGTGTATAGCACTGTGGGTATTTCACGAGAATATAGGCTGTAATTGTTCAAAACAAATTAGAGTAAAAATCAGCTAGTTTAGGCTAAAAGCTAAAAACATTGAGTTGGACAATGATGCGTTCGAGCTATCCAGGAAAATTAGGATTGGGCACATTTTAAGGTATGATTTTTGTGGGGTTCTCAGTTATTGGGAGAAAGTGTTGTTTGATTGATGTGTTATCTGAAAGAAAAGCTAATCATTTGGCAGGTTAACACTTTTATATTGATTCCTAAAAGAAATCGTTCTTTAAAAATCTACCTACTGCCAACCATATAAATCCTATCTGTTGAGGACAATACATAATGCCGTTCAGTCAGGGTCACTTGCATTATAATATCATCTACTCTAATTAGAAACACAATTTCAGCTTGAACAACTTAACCAGCCTTACAAAACAGGAGGACATTAGTTTGATGTTCCCAGTAAGCTTGAAGCCACACAGCTGACGAACAAAAGCTAAAAATTCCGAGCCTAAAAATGAGCAAACTTTCCGCTGACTGGCATACATAAAATACAATATAAAATCTTCCAAGAATCCTGAAGCCCCATGCTGGCCATTGGAGCTCTGTTACATACAATCAGCCCAATGACCTCCATCACACAGAAGATTTGATTGTTTCCTGCTGAAATTAAAACCAAAGCTCAAGGATCTTGTTGTCTATTGTAGTTAGAGGGGAACATCTTTTCTTACCAGTCGGGTCCAGGTCAAGGTGATCTGGACAGTTTTGTGTTACCGATGTCCCAGCTGGTGTCTCGTCCCAGCACAAAAAGCCATCCCACATACGCCCACAGAATGTACCTTCATAGGAAATATTTAAAAAAAAGATGCACTGATTATTTTCTGTCTTTTGTTGCTACAGATTCCACTCTAAAAGCCACAAGACAATCTTCTGCTCACAACACTACCATTACCTTAACAGGAATAACAACAGTAATCTGCTCCTGTCCACCACCTTACAACATCATTACACCTGGTATGCTCTCCCACAGGTAATCGATTTGGCCTCAAGAGGACTTAAAATGATTCGGGTCTCACCGGTGCTGTTCTCTTGGTGGTCTTTGTTGGACAGCTTAAGACAATTATATTGACCCTGGCTCACCGCCTGGTCCTGTCTATCTGTCAAGCTATGTCCCGGCCTGAGTGAGGGATCTGAGATTGACTCAGCAACTCCAGCCACCCTGCGCTGTGGAGACAACACGAGGGGTGAGAAGAAAGGGGGAGAAAACAAGTTTGACTTGGAACACGGTAGATAGTGACTTGTTAGTGTCTTTGTTGTGTGTTTACTGCTTTGATCTAAATGCATTGATTGTAAAAGCTAAAATATTAGTTTTGATGATGTTAGCTATATTTTCTAAAGCTTCACAGTTTTATCAAGCTTATATTAGACATGCACCCTTACTGAAGATACAATTAAATGAAAATATAAGCATGAAAAGTGTTTGGAGCTTCTTCAAAGCTGTTCTGATGAGGATTTATCTACACTAAGTGTGTTTGGAAGATCACAAACCAGTTAAGAATCTGATTTCCTGATTAATATTTACACGTAGCATTAAAAATGAAGAATCTCTGAGTGTGAAATGCTGATTTTGATAATGCTTCTCACTGAAGGATAAAAAGCTCATTTTGGTGTGACTTATCTCGCAAATCTGTTTGGGCTGAAATGTAAGCCTCTCAGAGAACCAGGCTCATGCTCTTGCATTTTCTGAATTATTGAAAGTCACATTAAATACAAACCTTGTTCCCCTTGTGTCTTTGAGCAGGCAAAAGGAACTCCAATAAAACCAAAGTACAATTCTTACCTGTTTGAAAAAAGGCTTGTGAAAAGGCAAAACACTGATACAGTGACTTTTGTGAGAATGCCGATGTCCCATGTAGCAGTTTAGCAGCCGTACATATGATGTCACTCCAAACATTGAAGTAAATGACGTCATACATACGACCACCAGGCCACCACCAATATCAAAAGATGAGAAAAAAAAAAGATGTAAAGGACTTTTCTCACCTGTTACATTTCACGTTTCTTCTTAAATCAACATGACAAGAGCAAGTACAGAAACATAAAGCAGAAAAGCACAGGTACATCAGGCATAACACATTTGGCAGGGATATTCTGGACACCAATGTCAAGTTTGATGCTGAACAGCCAAGGAAATTCAATATTCCATTTCAAAGCGACACTGAAAGATAGTGGAACAGATTTTCCATAAGGGATGTTGATTCATGATAAATACATCAGCAGTAAAAGCTTCAGCCTGTCAGAGACAGGACAAATATCATCACTGAGCTTTCCAAAATCTAGAGCCATGGTGTTGAAACTTCTATTTATTACAGAGCCTTCATTAAGCAAATAGGTGTGCTGTGATTTGTAAAGAGAACCGCAAGTCCATCAAAAACCCATTTGGAAGTGTGATTTATTTAATTATCACCCCTTCATTAGGCCGATCAGTATATATTTTTATTAAATAACATGGTGCCGAAATGTGAAGTATTAAGTTTCTGTTAACATATTTGACTGATGATTGCAACACCCCTATTAAACCCATTGATGTAATTTCTCAAACACTCTGTGTAGCGTGTTAATATGACTCAACCCTTAATGCTCATTACATTTCGTTGGCAGGCGCCTCACACCAAGACTCGGTGGGCACAACACATCAATTCCCAATCCAAATATCAAGACCCGGACATTAAATTCAAGATGCACAATAATGCCTAATGCTTTATGTGTGGGAATGTGCACTGTGATGTCTATTTGTATGAAAGGGGCACAGCAAAAAAATGTATAAATGTGGATTTGGCAGAGACTTTTATTTTGAAGGGTACAGATCAAACTTTGGACGTTTTCAATTTCTCTGACTGCTTAAAGATATTTTCATTGGAGTAGATGTATGGTAAAGTGGAATATCTAAACATATCAAAACATTTTTGCTGTCAAAAGAAGATGAATTCTTGTTGTGCTTTATGCACGGCATGCATTGTACACCCGCCAACGGCTGCTTCTTAATTTTAAAAGATCCGTTGGAAGAGCGAGCGGCCCTTATCCTCAAGCGGTGGACATGGGTTGCCGCATGTCATCCCCTCCCCATTTCATATCTATCACTGTAATTAAGGCACTAGTTTCCAAAGAAATCTTTGAAAAACAGTTTAAAATATTTGAAAAACACTTGACTTCAGTCCTGCTTCACCTTGTGTTCTCGGTCAGTTCGTTGTCGTCTTTCATGTGTTCAAGTCAAGTGTTTTTCATGTCCTGGATTATCATCTTCATGTGTTCAAGTCAAGTGTTTTTCATGCCCTGGACTTCACCTAACTTTGGATTTTTGTAAAACAGCTTTGGAATAAAGCTCGCCTTTTGTTTGCACCCATACCTGCCTCCTTTGTTGCTGCACTTGGGTCCTATTTCCCCAAACCCTGACAGCTGAGCTCCAACTATACTTATCAATTATGAATGTTTAGTGAAAATTAATCATGAGATTCTTTTGCTGAGAAAAGAAAATCACTAGACCACAACATATTACATGTCCATTTAATGAAAATTGAATGCTATGTTTAAACACACGTGTGCAGAATAAAATAAAGCTATGTTTAACTTACAGCACTCAAAAAATAAGAGCTTACCACAAGGATAAACCAAAGGATCCAAAGGGGGCCTGCTACCTTCATATCGTCCTTTCTCAGGCGAGTCCCTAGAGAGAAAGAAAAGAACAGCAAGTTACAACAAACAGAAAACAAGTTCTCCACCGTGAAAGTGACTGACTGAACAAACAGATGGCTGTTTCAAATTGGGATTATGGCCCCTCTGGAGAAAACAGAATCAGCAATCATTAATCTAAAATGCAAAAGACTGCAGCAGAGGCACCGCAGTTTATGGCATTTTGCATTTTTCCATTGTGTGTGTGTGTGTGTATGTGTGTGTTTGTGCAAGTGTGTGCAAGTGTGTGCAAGTGTTTGTAACTGGGAGACGAAGAGAAAGTGTACCCATCAGTATATGAAGCAACATAAAAGAGTAACATTATATTGTGTTAGCAAAAGAGGAAGTCGAAAGGCAGAGAGACCAAAATAGTTGATAGTCGTTAATCATCTTGTGCTGAGCCTCCACTTTTGCAGGAGGGCAGCAGATCTGCCAGTTTAGAAACCGAGTGGATGTGAGATTAAAATTCACATCGGTTCTCTTTGCCTTGGCTCAGAGAGTCTTTGTTGGAAGCCCATCACTCCGCAGTTTGAACAGTTGGGACCTAGAGGTTGTTTTCCACACCCCGCAGAGAAACTATGGGGCAGGCTTTTTAGCAGATAGACATCCCATAAGTCAACGTGAAAGGTTGATGGATAGTAAGTCTGTTTGTGTTGGCCTGCAGACAAACACTGATGGTAGGCTACTTAGCATGGGGATGACAAATAAAACAGAAACTGCATCCGCCAAGAATTTAGGCTAGGAGTGCTGACTGCTAACCAGACAACACTTGAGTTTCCCACACATTTCTTATTTGTAATTGATAGAGGATATGATAATTATTATTTATGCTAGACCCAGATATCATCTGTACAGTAGACAGAAACAAATCCCCTTCTAAATCTGTGTCCTAGTTCCTAATATATACCTACCCGCCGCCTCATTTGCACTTAATGAAGTGAAGTCTAGATTAAAATGTTAATCTATTAGTTGACTGACAGGAATTTAATTGGCAACATTTTTTGCATCATTTTTCTGAGGAAAAAACCCTAACCCTAAAGAAATCTGGATCCAGTTCCTAAGCTGTGATGATGTGTGGCTTTTCTTTGTATCAATGTAAATTGAATTTATGACTTGAAGAGAAACATCACCTTGGTTAACCGGCATTTCTAAACAGATGTACTGAAAAGTTTGAGCTTTTTATTTTCAATTGCGTTTCACCATGAATCTCATCCCAGACTGAATCGAAATCTCCATCTTTCATTTCATTTTCAGCCTAAACAGTTTTTTCCTGTTTAACAAAAGACTAAAAGGTATGTGGATCTGACATGCTGGAAAGCTCTGCCAAGGACACAGCAACAAAATGCTCCATATCTATTATTTGAAAAAAAGTAGAGAAGAAACACACACAAAAACACAGATGGAAAAATTGATCCGAAAATGCCCTCTAGGAAGAGGAGATCTATAAAACTATCATTATGTCAGAGCATTGAAATCACACCAGTCAATTATCACCTCTGGGTGTGCATGAGCGAGTGGATTTGTCTCAAAGTGAGGTATTCTGAAAGGGACATTTTTGTAGTAGACACATCAAGACAATTGGCACACATTGCATCAATATGAGCTTTTAATTGAAAGTGATCTTAGATATCACTAGTGGGATAATAAGGGCACTTGAGAAGATTGCCTGATGTTGATACATAGTTTAATCATGATCTCCTTTGTTGTTCATGCATTGATTCATTAGGTGTGCCCTGGTTTATTTGTTAATCACTTTTTGGATCTCTGTTTTCCTAAATGTGTGTGTTTTCCACCATTTCTTTATTTCCTGCACTGCTCTGATTCGTTTTCCCTGATTACCACATAAGTCTATCCCATGTTTTAGTACCCAGTTATTTTGTTCTTTGCCATGACCTTGTATTTTTTTTCCTGCCTGCCCTCTGGACTCCATGCCTGCCATTTCAATGAAACCATTACATGGTTCTCGCTGCCTCAGCTTCTGTATCTGCATTTGGGTCCGCTACCTGCACACCAAACTCTAACAAGGCTAGCATGACGACTGGACACAGGGGGAAACGGCTATGCAGGCTCTGTCTAAAACAACTAAAAACAGTGATGACAAGAATCATGCAGATTTCAGAAACCCTCCTAGGAACACATTTGAAAAACGCAATCACTGGCACGTCATTAATATGCAATTTTAACAGGTAACATTAAAACATCTACGGTATGGGAATTGTGTCTCTATGGTTGAATTAGGGTATCAGTTGGGATTTATTTGAGCCTCCATTAATCTCTGGAACATTTCAACATTATAGCACACTCTCAGTCCATCAATAATACATTTGGCAACAGCAAGTTCCTCATTTTAACATCGCTGCACAAAAGATAGTTTACTCCTACTCGGACCTACAAGCTATATTTGACTTTCAGCAGGGAGATTTAAGCCTTCCTGCATAACCCATTAGTTCTTCATACCTCTCCAGACAGAATCCAGACACCATTTTTGTGGGTCATTAGGTCCAACGCGATACGATCAGTAAGGCTTGAGGCATTTGTAGCTTATTAAAGAGACAAGACCCCATATGGAGAAGACAAGGGAATGCACTTAGCAGGATGACTGCATAGTATATGTGAATGAAGCACTCTCCAGGAATGCTGCTCAGCATCAAGTCTATTGAGGATCAAGAGAAAAGTAAATCTGTTGAAATCGGGGATTTAAAAAGAGACTGCTTTGGAACATTAATTAAGGCTCAGATACTAAACCACTTGGAAAACAAAGACATGTATAATATATAATGTGTGGTTGTGACTGTACATGAGCACTGACTGTGAAAGAAGGGTTTCTGTTTTAGTTGTAAGAGAGTGAGAGTGCACCCTTGAACAGACATTGTTTGTGTTTGGAAATAAAATATGAATTCCCCGGAGTACTGTACAAAGGTACACAAAGGGTTTGTGACTGTCATTCAAAATTCAATTTCTTTGAACAGTCAATGCATCATCTGCCTCCGTATTCTCTATTCTATTTGGTTGTCTAATGCAATACCTATCATTTTAAAACTCACACACACTTCATTTGAACTGTAAGTAAAGCAAACAACTTTGAAAGTTGTTTTTGCGTAGGATTGGTAAATTTCATTCTAATAGACTTATTGCCCTAGGCTTCCTTTTGTTGTTCTTAGAATGTCTATAAAAATTGGATAAAATGACCTAATTGTATCACTGTTGTTATTCATGTGTTTTGCCATTGGTCAGGTGCTGTCTGTTCTCTCTCAGCTCTTTTTCTTACTATCCTCCTCAGTCTACCCCTCATCCTTTATCCTCCCTCTCTTTTAGTCGTTGTTACATCACTCTGACAGCAGCAGACGGAGCCACCCGTCTCCTCTCTTTCTCGCAGTGAGCGGTCCAACTGGTGACAACACAGATTTGTGCTGACATCACATCAATGATGGAGGATGGAGCACTTAAATACCCCCCCCCCCTCCATGCCCTGTAACGTCTCACCACTTCGGAGCCCATCACTCAGTCTGAAGGTTGCAGCCACACAGACGTCATTTGGCGGCCCACTCCCGGAGCAACGACAAATACGTTGGATTACAATGCAAGCTCAAGTGGATTAGTTTGACAAATGGAAAACTGTGGACCTTACGCACAAAGCTGTCATATAAGTCATGTCTATGAGCAAAATAAGTTCAGTGATCTACAAGCTACATGATCTACAACCAATGTTAAAGGAGTCTCCTTACTATGACAGGGTTAGAGTTAGGGTTTAGCCCTTGGGTTTAACAACTCTACAGCAACACATCCATAATCACACCTCCCATTCAGGGCTGGCTGTGCAGTCAGACACCAGGGAGAGCACCCTGGATATCTGTGCGGCCTTCTGGGAATACAATGGATGAATATTTATATAGAGGGATAAAGCAAGTACTATTGATGCATTAAGAGAAGTGGATACGGAATTGGAGAATGAACCCATTCAATTCTTATGAAAGTTAGTGGCCCATGAATCCAAAAAATGTCAACTTTGAGTAAATTACCCAAATCTTCTGCATCCATAGAGCAAGTGCACTGGCATTTTCTTTAAATTGCCGCCGGCTGCTCCGTCTCTGGCTCGTTCAGGAGCGTCAAAAACTCTGTTTATCTAACAATTAAAGATAAGGGCTATTAAAGTGTTTGAACTTGAGGAAAATGAAGTTGGTGCATTCTGAAAATGATTATCTTTGTTTAATGCATTTGTTAAAGGAAATCTGGTAAAACTGTAAAAAAAGAAACCTTTGAGACTAATAAATATAACCAAATAATAAAGAGCTACATATTTTTGGTATTTTTTAGTAAATCAAACTCGTGATATAATATCAAGAAGGAATTTCTTTTTTAGGCTAACTTAGTTATTGACAAATCAAAGTACTTAATCATACTGACGGGGAAATTATATAAAAATCTATTTCCATGCTCAATGGTTTGCAACATTGCTCACAGTGGACTAATAGAATCAGGTTGATTAAAAGGGAAGCGACCATGGTATAAACAGTGGAGCTCAATATATGATACACTCCACATTTATCATCTCATGCTACATTATATTGCCAACATCTAAAATATTATTACATTTCTGCAATGATTTAAACCATACAGGAAGGCATTTTTCTCATCGTTATTCAATTATGTTCTGACTCAAAGTCAAAGTGCCTAGCAGGAAATCTTCATGCAAATCTTAAAAATGTGGACAGCCTATTTTGTGTTGAGGTGAAACACGTAAACAGAGCAATTGGTGAAAGCTCTGCAGCTCAATTTATTTAGTTTCTTTGGCATTTTTATCCTTCTAAAAATACACAGAATGTCAGTTTCTCCAATTTAGGTAAAAAGATCAAGCTCTGCTGTATCCTCACTTGTATTTACCTCCCCCTCTTCACCCGATGCCTACTTTTCTCTGCATTTTCATTTCATTCCTGGCTTCTTTTCTCTTTTCACTTCCATTTATCTTCTGCTCCTTTAATCTATTTCCCCTATCACCTCGTTTCTCTATATCTCTCGCATCCACCCCCTTGCCTGTCTGTGCTCTGACTCCCGCCCTCCCCTCCTTTTTTCTTCTACAATATCCCTCTTTAAAAGCTCTGCCCTCCTTCTCTCTCCAGCTGCCTCCTTTCCCCCCTTTCCGGCTACATTTTCAAAGCTTTCTCTCTGGCTCTCTGGGCAGATCCAACAGATTCATCACCTAGGACGTCCTTTAAACATTAAACAGGTTCCCGGTTTGATGACACATCATATTTTCAACTAATCCGTCTGTGAACCGCGGTCCTGCTCCATGTTTTACTGTATATGTAACCAACCAGACGAGACACAGAACTAATAAAACGTTACTTTAAGAAAGGCGCAATAACAGAAAATGGAAGGATTTATGATTGCTATGCGTCATGTAACATCACATATGGTGGTTCAAAGTAAAAGTTAGAGACTAATGGATCTTTTATTTCACAGAGGATACATGTAAGCTGATTTTCGAGTCATGGCTTGGATCCTGGAATGGTGGACAGTATGAGAGTATGATGAAAGATTGTGGAGTACATTGGCTAATTTGATGAAAATAGAAATAATGACTGAGGAGAGGAAAAATGTATATGTGTTTGAATGGAAAATAAACACTTGATGACAATGTGATTTTTAAAATCATTTAGGGACTGTCTAATAAAGGTTGGTGTGGGAAGGGGGGGTTTACATTATGATTCTTAGAAAGAAAAACCCTTCACAGTGTTAAGAAAAATACTTTATTTATCTCCAATTTACTTAAACAAAAAGCTGCAATACCTCTCCCCAAACATGTTAAAATAAGTTAATATTTTAAAGATAAATAATAAAAAAAACTTGACCAAGAACCTTCCTGCCCTCCCAAAACACATACCCCTTATAATCATCCTAGTTTTAACACCTTTTCATCCCTGAAAGTGTAACTGTGCAGTCCCTAACCAATTAACTACGAGCTATTATTAAGATGTAATAACTAAGATTTTCCATTGCAATTAAAAGTAATAAACCAAGTCCTACTAACTAGTAGTTACTTATTACTCTGCCTTGAAAAAAGTGTTTTATTTCTAATGCATTTATATTGTATTTATCCATGGGCTCCAACTCAGCTGATGCATAGCATGCCTTTAAACCAAATGTAGAAAAATAAACACCTACTTTTGTGCACTTCTGTGTCTCATTTGCCACTTTTCTGCATGTATTTCTTTTTAAATGTACCAGGACATTAATCCCCCTCCTTCACACACCCTTCCCTCATCCAGCACCAGTCACTTCTATTCTCCGCTGCTACTGAAAATGTACTTTGCACAAAGTATTTTTTTGCACTAAAGAACTACTTGCACTACCGTCAAACTGTGTTGATTGTGTCGAACATATGTATATATTACTTCGTTTTTTTTCTGTATACCCCTTTTTACCCCCCCCCCCCCCTTTTTTTTTAATACCCTCTTATCTGTTATATGTTCTTGTTTATATTTGCACTGTGGGACTGCCAGAAACGGCATTTCAATGTTCTGTATGTATAACACATGTGGAAACTTTGACAATAAAGTGGACTTTGACTTTGACTAATTTAGTGGATGTTTAATTGCTTTTGCTTTTCAGTCAAACCAAATGAGGCCTTGATTTCAAGTGCACATCAAATAGCCTCTCAGTCGATTAGTTAGGAACGCCTCAGCACTTGAACAATATGATAACATTTATAGTCCATCAGTGAGGGTCTTTGTTTGCTAATGCTTGAATAATTGATTTGAAATGCATGAAGTCTATGTGGATTTCCTTTGTAAACGCCGAAGACAAAGCGGCTTATTTAGTGATACGGAAATATTTTAGTGTAGTTCCCTGTTGGAGTGAATGATTGCAGATGTGGATTTACTGTCTTAGAATCAACAACCCAAGAATATGTTCATGGTTGACCAGTGGAAGACTAAACAGATTATGACAGGGAAATTCATCTGCATGATGAGTAAACAAATTAAGATGCATCTGAATACACAAAGCCTTCATAGTTTGGATTGATTGGACCGTTCTCCTCTAGCATAATGTGATTCATTTTCAGCAGTTTAATTGCAAACACAATCTTCCTAGTTACATGTTATGCATCGTTAAGCCGTACTGTAAGATTGTCTAAAATTTGACCAATCATTAACCCCTGGACAAAATTTGTGCAGCTCACCCTAAAGAAGCTATACTGCCTTCAGCATTCGAACTCAAGCACCTCTCTCAAATCCAGCCTGTTATTCACCAGTGAAGTGGCAGGAATATGGTTAGAGGCGCTGAGGCCAGAGAGCAATGTGCTCCCCAGTGTTACCGCTGTTCAAAACAAGCCGCCTGTAATAAAAAGACTATTCCTGGCCCCGTGTAAACAGTTGATTTATACCTGATCTCTAACACCATGACAGCCCACACACTTCCTATGCTAAAAACTAAATAGGCAGACATAGGGGAGATGGAGATTGGTTGGATTAATTAGGATAGGAAACATAACAGTGCAATTAAACTCTGGTTGAAATTATCTCATCATTTTTCTTCCTACTGGTATGGACTCCGTTCAAGGTCTTACATACATGATATGTTAAATTGGTGTTATTTAGTGTTTGCCAGGCAGACTAATGGGAGCCGTCTTACTGTTTCCCTCTTTATGACTACATGGAACAGGTTGGAAGCTTCACAGCTACTTCTCAATTCTAACAGCTAATAATTCAACTGCGGTTAACGACCTCAGGTGTGCCCATGCATCTTGGGATAATGTGTTTTCTTTTACTGTGAGGTATAACATCCCATCGTGAACACGGTTTTTCCATTTCGGTAATGTCCCTTGATGAGCCTAAAGTTGGCATCGTTGTAGTTTCAAAATGCTGGGTTTTTTGATTCAGCGCTATGTTTTGGGAATTAATAGAGATCGATGGAATGAACCAATCTGTGTGCGGTCGTATACTAAACCATTACAAACGATTTGTCTGGAACAAGTCTGGAAACGGTTTTTTTGTGTATTCTACAGTTGAACTCTCATTCTGTTTTATATGTCTTCTGAAGCACAAATAATTATTTAATTGGAAAAGCATTTTGAGTCCCAAAAACAAGAAAATGCAGGCTAGAGAGCCATAACTTGCTCGTCAACATTTCAGCACAGGAATTATTTTGCTGCATTGAATCAATTAATGTGGTCCGTTTGGCATTGGAAATAGGTGTGGTTTGTAAGCTCTTCAGTGGCAGCAGAAACTAGAACACATTGAAATACAACATTTTAAAATTATTTGGTGAATTGTTCAGCTAACAGTTGATATTTACACATCCAGCAGATGCAATGCAACATTAGCATCGATTGAATGGTCATTTCGGTCTTTTGGGTCGCCTGATGAATGTAAGTCTAATATTTACTGCCTTTTTTTCCTCTGTTTTTAGTCTCCACCATCTCCTCAGGGAAATGTCAAGCTAAATGCTCCATTATGTTGTTAGTGTAATTTGACTGTATGCTGTTTGATGCTGAGCAGGTAGCGTGCAGTGGTTTTCGAACTGAGAACAGCTGCCTGATGTAGCAAAAGAAAACAATGCTAAGAGAGAGTTAAGACTCAACCAAAACTAAATGTAAAAACAAAACAGTAAGTTGTCTGACCGTAAAAAATAAATAAAAGTGGTGATTTAGAGCTGGAAGGAATTGCAGTTGGGTGATCATGTTCCCACCTTTGGACTTGCGAGCAGTAATCTGTTAAGATATATATAGCTTAGTTAAACTAATAACTGAAGTCAGGAGGATTTACTTGATCGCCAAAAGCAAACTCCTCCCTGCACTCAATTACATGCTCCATATGCATCCTGGCAGGACCTGCACCCACTGTTCTTTGATTTTTGATCTTCCTCTCGTCCCACTTCTCCTTCTCTGCTTGCCTCATAGGTTACAGTAATGGTGGTCTTTGTACTAATCTGAGAAGGGACCACCATGATACCCAGTATTCCCCATTTGCCTCAGACCAATTTACAGCTAAACCATCTGATTGCAGTCCACCCCACTGTCTGATCAGCTTTGGTTCATTCACACAAGCTTCTTCCCTTATATTTACCAATGCCATAAGAAATGGTCTTTGCCCAATGAAAAAACATGTGAAATACACATAACTGTATCATCAATCACCTTCACATATCAGATGATGACAATTACATTGGATAATTGGCACTTATCCAGTTCCTATCTTTACTTTAGAGAATGACTTTTAAAGGGGCACTCCACAGCGTATTTAGAAGGTGTGGGTTTTAAGAGAAGTTCGGTTTACCAGAGCTAAGGCAGATGCCCCAATGTTGCATTGTGGGAAATGTAGGATCCCAAACTCTCATGATTCTTTCTCATTTGTTAATAATGTAGTATTTGTTTCGATGGTTGAAGATTTTGCTGATTAAAAGTGGTTTATTATCAGAGACTATTTCAGGTTTAGACAAACTTCATTCTCTTTTACGCCTAATAATAGTTTTTCTATTCTATTTTTGGCAACAGCAAAACTTCTACACAATCACCTGCCTTTATTTTTCCGGGAGCAGCAAATCTGCCAATCAACATCATTACACAATATCATAATCAGATGATCAACAGCATCAGCCAATGTTTCATCGGGACGAACAAAAGAAAAACACTGGTTAGATTGCTGCTTTCGAAGATTCAGCTGATTTGCATACAAGTGATTAATTCATGCTAATGTCACCGCTTCCCGAGGGTTGCTGCTGAAATGGTGTTTTGTTATAGACTTAGTTTCATGCCAGTGTTATACTTGCTCTGTGGGTGACGCAGAACGGCGTTGTGCCAAAATGTGCCGAACTTTTTCCCTTTCACTGCAACTTGAAATATTAGTTTGTTATTTCATGTGATCATTTAAAAATAAGCAATCTTGGGGACAGCTGTTTATTGATTCCAATGCAAACCTGCATCTTTTTCCTTAATACTTGCTATATGGGAATCTGAAGCAGTAACTAACAATAGAATAATGACCTACAGTATACAACTGCATATTTGAAGCACATTAGTATACATTTCATCCTGCATGGTTTATGAAGCTCATTTACAACCAAATGCACCTGCAGATCAGACTTTCACTGAACATGACAGGATTTCCAATAAGTACAGAGACCACTCAGCTGTGTTGTCAGATTAATTGAATATATCTGTTGCGTTATATAACCCCTGAATAACATTTCCTCCTCCTGATAGCAGTAAACAAAGGAGTCTGTTTATGCGCACAGACTTTGTTCCTTCGAATGAGCAGCTCTCTCCCCGACACTGACGTCTTCCCACAAAGTTTGTGTTTATTTCCTGAACCGATTAAGTGTCACTCTATACTTGGAGCCTCTCAGAGGCAGTGAGGACAGCTCCAGATGCTTAATGACATCTGTCACAGAATGGAGGGTATTTTCTAGGGATCAACTCCTTTCATCTGGCAACCTTTCCTTTCCCTCCTCCTCTTCATTTCCTCTGTACATTCCACTGAGAGTGTATCTGTCAAATAACCAATGACGTTTGTTTGTCTCATTCCTAAAACAGAGGACAGCTAAGTTGTTTTGAAACTTTCTTGCAGAATAAAATTAATTATTGAGCCTAGAAGGTGCTGCTAGGTGAATTTGGGGAATTCAAATTTTTCCCACAGTTTCCCCTTCCGGTTGGAGCCATAAGCCCACTCTTGACTGTTCAAGCCCTCTACAGGTTATTTGTGTGAAGAAGAGCAAATGTTTTACCCTCACATTGAAGTCATTTCTAAATGCTAAAGGGGATCAAAATTCAACTGTACTTGCACAGAGCTGTATGTAAAAGAGGTTCAACATGGCTGCAGGGAGCAGCTTGTAGAACCAGTAGCAGAGCAGAGGTGATAAAAATCAAGCGTAAAAGATAAGCCCCTCTGGATCAACGGTCACAGTCAGACAGACAATTGATCCTAGTGGACGAGATCAGAGTTCCCGAAGGGAAAATGCTACTTAATCCTGCTTCCCAATCCAAATCTCAAACTAGCCTGTTCAGAAAGCATCACAAAGAAGGAGGCCTATTTGAAGGGAAATTGATCACCACTTATTGGAACGACTGATAGCTCTGGGATGTGAATGGAGTCCTTTTCCTGAAGATACATCTGTCTAGGTGGGAGGAAATTACAAAAAGAGTTGACAGGAATAGCTCTGTTTTAGCTGGAACAGCAAAAACCCATCAGAGACACAAAGCACAATCATTTCATGGAGGCCTGGAGGGCATATCATTGCTCCATGATCTAATAAGACTGCAAAATAAAGAAACATGCACAGAAAGACAGAATTCAAAACACCGAAGCTCTGTGTTAACTTTTTACAACCATGTTTTCATGACAGGGAAATCTTTAGCAGATATGGAAAAACCTTTTCAAGTAATCCAGGAAGCATTTCCCTATGCCAATACAGTTCTCCAGGAGGCAAAACATCTACACTACTGTAAATATCACATGTGTTGACACTCAAACACACAAACACAACCCATGATGCCAAGGACATGCATTTAAAGAAGGCTGAATGAGGTATAAGAACACACAAATGCGACAGTTCGATCAAACCAACCTATTTTCTCAAATAAACTATATGCAAATGACAGATGACAGGGAAGCAGCAGAAAAAGAGGAGAGGGGAGGAAGACCGTTGTGCATTTCATTATCGAGCACTTCTTCTTCAGGCTGTGTGAGAGTGAGTGTGAATGATGGGGGATTGCAGTCAGTCAGTCTGCGTGTGTGTGTGTGTGTGTGTGTGTGTGTGTGTGTGTGTGTGTGTGTGTGTGTGTGTGTGTGTGTGTGTGTGTGTGTGTGTGTGTGTGTGTGTGTGTGTGTGTGTGTGCGTGTAAAGTTAGGCCTGAGTGTACCTATAATTATGCGCTTGTAAATGTATTACTGGCTGCATTTGTGTGTGATTAAATTCCAAAGTGTTACAACCCACTTAACACTTATATGAACACATTGCCAGTGTGTGTGTGTGTGTGTGTGTGTGTGTGTGTGTGTGTGTGTGTGTGTGTGTGTGTGTGTGTGTGTGTGTGTGTGTGTGTGTGTGTGTGTCAAGGATAGATTAATAGAGAGAGAACGAGAGCGAGAGAAAGAGGAAGAACTTACTTTAGCTGTTCTCTTATAGCATCACATCTCAGTAAGCACTCATTCTCTGAATGTGATGGATATGATCACGTTAGAAAACAACATAAACAACCCTCACTTTCAAACAAACTGAAGAACAATTGCTCGATTATGCAGCATCCACTTCGCCCCACCTTCTCTATTCTACTGCTGCTGTCGTTTGCATAAAGTTTATAAAAAAAATACACGTTCAGTTTTCTTTTAAATGAAACTATGTGAATACATAGATTGTTATATTTAAACGCTTTCATAAATCACGTACTGAAAATTGTGTAATTAATCCAAAGGGTGACATTTTGTCACTTTTTTAGAATATATAGCAACGTATTTATTGTATATAGCCTCTATTTACTGTAACAAAATGATTGGGGTCTGTTTCAGGAGAAAACTTCTCTATTCATTTCTATGCTGACGACAAACATCTCTATTTCTCTCAAAGCAAAGTTGCTTTCCAAATGTTGTCATAAGTAAAAACATCTATTCACATTAAGGCTGATAGCAAAAATAAAACCTGTCCACGCTACTGTATTTCTGCTGACCATCAAACATGCTTTCTCCTTTTCATGATGCCTCTTTTCATGTGGGACAATTTAACAAATGCAAACACCATCAATATTTTCCCCCACATTGGGTAAAGCACTCCATTTGTTCCACTTGGCCTTTCATTTTTTACTGAATAAATGAGTAACCAATGCCCATTACACATTTTTCTTGCTTATATTGATGCAAACAAAACACCAATGTTGTAAAAGTGACATTCTGAAATGTCAAATCATTACACAGAGCGGGCGAAAAACCTACTCCTCAGGAAACTCATAGAATATATGCTAATGAGAGTCATATAGGTGTCTTACATATTTTACAATCTAAAGAACATACATATTTGAGTAGTATCAATAGATTTCAAGACAAAAAACACAAATTATAATTTCCGTTCTTGATGCAAAGAATCTTAAAATATGCAAGCTGGTGATTTCAAATGAACGTCAAAATAAGGCTTTCATCACACACACACACACACACACACACACACACACACACACACACACACACACACACACACACACACACACACACACACACACACACACACACACACACACACACACAAAAAGAAGAAAACACACATGCTGACTTCCTCTAGCAGCACACCACAAGTTATTTCTAACCAAAGAACAATAATCTGTTGAAGACTTTTGCTCTTTTGCATAAGTTTGAGACAGAACAGCACTAAACCAAGCCAACTATTCAACTGTATATGAATGAACCCCATAATAACAACCAGTGAGGTATTTCTAACTTCATACATTTGTCCGGATATCATCGTCTGGCGAGTGTCGGGGAGAAGGAACGAGGCTGGAAGGTTTCTCTGATTGGTGGCATGTAGATAATGGCAACCCTGAGTGCAGCTCTCCGAGCATGATTGCCTGGAATGAAACCAAGCCCAGTTGATAAGGTTCCCAAATCACTAACAGACATTTTCTTGTCCTTGAAAAGACAATCTAATTAATGTGTTAAGGATGGAAAGATTGGAGTTCTCCAATGCAAGGACATACATTTGAGAAAAGCTGCTCTGGTAACTGTAGACTTGCAAAATATATTGACATTGATTAAACATGTAGTACTGTATCTGTGACCATTTTCTAAATTATGCTTACATTTCCCCATACGCAATATTTTCTCACTGCATTTGCAATCCTTATCGACTAGTGGCAGGGAGGGGGTAAGTTCCTCCACACCCTTTGATCAGTCATGCCCTGGCACCTACAGTAGAACCACATTAAGCTGGCTTTAGCAGTGCAGGGATTATTGACTGGTTCAGAGCAGAAGTGATAAGGACACTACTCCATTTCATGTGCAAATTGCCGACTCCTTAACTTGCGGAATTTGTTCAGTCGGATAATAATGGTGCGATTTGTTGAGATGCAGTACAGATATTTAACCTAAACCTCCAAATGTTTGGGAAAATGGGTGATGTGTAGTAAGACTAAACATGCTTCTTCATTTTTTGGCAAGTGTTAGATGAGATGTTCTACTGTTACATGTGATGATGCTACACTCAGAGGCAGAAAGGTAATATATATCTATATTTATTTAGTTTAAGGCTTTTCTTGAACCAATTAGATGAATTAAGAAAACAGCAAAGTAACAGATACATGTAAAAAAAAAAAGTACAATTACAACGATTTGGTTTTTCAGTTCATTACAGGGCCAAAAGAGGAGATGACGTGTGTGTGTGTGTGTGTGTGTGTGTGTGTGTGTGTGTGTGTGTGTGTGTGTGTGTGTGTGTGTGTGTGTCTTCTTGCAGGCAGTCAGCTATCCAAATCTATCAATCATATTGCTTTAAGGAAAATGTGTCAGGTACACGCAGTATTGGCAGAACATTTAAAAATCCTTTGAGCTATTTTTTTCTAATGATGAATGTAACGACTTGAAAACTGAACCAAAGATACTTTATCAAAAGTCATTGTTATGCAATATCTTGCAAGGTTCATTTATTAAAACGTCTGAAAAAGATTGAAGTCAGTGATCTAAGAATAACTCTGGATGAAGTAATCAGTCTTTCAGGCTCTTACGCTCACTCTTTCAGTTTCAATGATCTGTCTTAGAGTGAAATAAATAATAGAAAGCAGGAAATCTGTTTAATAGCTTTCACCGGACATCTGATATGTCTGTGCATTCATTTAGTTGGTGCGTTCAAAGTAGTTTAAATCACAGCACAAGTCCTTATCAGCAGCGTCAGAAGGTATTCTCTTGCACATGGGAAGAGAGGGAATGTGTGCTGCTGGCTTTATTCCAATCCACATGCTCCTGTATAACACACACACACACACACACACACACACACACACACACACACACACGCACACACACACACACACACACACACACACACACACACACACACACACACACACACACACACACACACACACACACAGAGGTGAAGAGACTCTCCCATTTCGTCTCTGTCTGATACCATTACCGTTATCTGTACCATGCTCATGGCAACCATTTAGAGGCCAGAAGGAGTCTGACCGTGCAGCAAAGCACGCTGCAAATTGCCCCACTATTAACTAATCAATGGAGGGGTGTAGACTGAGCGCCTGATGTTCTGCACCGTTACTGTCACCGTGAGCCTCATAATAACCAATTACAACGATCAGGGTGAAGTTTTAGCAGGACATGCTCCTATAGAGTGCTTCCACCACCACGCTGCTTTGTGTACAAACATTTCACTGTAATTTAAATGTGATTGACTGAAGAGTTACCAAATCATCATATTAACTCAGTGCCAAAAGGCCACATGTGTATTCATCTTCTTTCTTTTTTTTAAGATGTTTTTTTGGGGGCTTTTTGCTTTTAATCAGATATGACAGTGGAGAGGGACAGGAAAGTGGGAGAGAGAGTCGGGGTGGGATCCAGAAAGGACCGTGGGTCGGGAATCGAACCCCGATCGCCGGTGTACGGTGCAAGTGCCCCAGCCAGTGGCGCCACGGCCGGGGCCGTGTGTATTCATCATTAAATAAAACAATGGAGTTATATATATATATATATATATTATTATTTTTTAGTTTTTTAAGTCATTGAAATTTGTCTTCATTTAAAACAAATTTGACAATATTCACAAAATGAAACGGGAATAACAGCGAGGTTGTTTCTATGGTTCATCTATAGTTACATTCTAATACACAATTTTTGAGTTTTAAACTATGAGCACCTGCTATGATTCAAACATGAAGTTAACATCAATAAAAAGATTGTCAAAATTATTAGGAATATTATAACTTGTTATTAGAATAAATAAGTAAGCAATTTTACGATTGGTCTTCTAATTATTCATTACTGATTTGTAATAAGTTGTGATCTCATTGGATCATAATTGACAAATAATATATTTATTTTAATTATTATTGTGTTTTGTAAGTTAATAATTATTATATAATATTAGTTTTTGATTGCTAAACCACAAATTTAAAGTAACTTATTACCAATATACAGTACAAATAATTATATTAACTCCAGCTTTTGGGGTTACATTACAATCATAATGCTGTCATTTAAAAATCAATTTTATTGTTCTTCTACATATTATATATATATATATATATATATATATATATATATATATATATACAGCTCCGGAAGAAATTAAGAGACCACTCAAAATGTTTCTTTATCTTTATCTCTACATGTATGGCAGCCATTCCAGTGTCTGTAGTTTAGAGATACAATTTAATTGAACTCAAAGACATACATATAAATAACAAAACAATTGTACATACATATATATTCATATATTGGATTCATCTAACTAAAATAAAGAATTTCTTACATTCTGGGATTTCAGAAAAAATCAAATGCATATAAATATATCCTAATAAAACTTCATATCACAGCCATGGGTCAAGACTGTGTTGAACTTGTTTTTAATTGATTCATACGGTTGAACAAATTCAATAATAATAAAGTAGTAGAAAACGAGTCACAAAACCAACTATTTTATTGCGACTTTATTCATTATGTCCTAATCGTTATTATTGTCAATCAAAGTCAAAGATAACTTTCTCAAGTTTAAATTTAGGATAATGCAACTCTTGTTTCTATAAGGTTGCTTCCATGTGTAATTTTAAAATCAAAATTTCAAACATTTCTGTTTTTGCATGAACGGGATAGCCTCCCTCTGAAGTGAGTGAGGAGACGACAGTGACATATGGGCTGAGCCGAGGCCTGCGCTCTCTTCTAGGTGACTTACTCTTCAGCACTCTCCTCCCCCCTTCTCCATCTGCACATCATAATTCACATCTTAAAGATAGCCTTGCTTTTCCAACTCTAGAGAAATAAAAAAGTGCATTCTTCCACAGTATGCTCTCAATTATTAGAGTGAGGTAGAACCCTTTCTCAGAAGGCCTCCCACTCCAAACCACTGCTCTTCTTTCCACATTAAATATGATTTTTAAAAGAATTTAAATCTTCTGTCAGTCACTGAGGCGATCGGGCAGGGAAAAAAAGATAGATGAATAATGAAGGCAGCCAAGGTATCCACAAATGTGCATGGACACAAGCCACAACATCTTTTATCAAACTGGGGGATGCTGATTTTTGCAATTGGGTTTTTCCATACATCAAATCTGCTTAAAAGTAAAGTAAAACACAAATGAAGTATAAGGGATTATATTAACTGATCAGAATTGAATGACAGAAAATGCCAAGTTTGTGAAAGTGGAACTTCCTGCAATACGGATCCCATTAGGATACTGCCTTTTGTCTTGCATCGCTCACTCCCAGTTGCATCACTAGACAATTGTAGAGGAAGCACACTGCAGCTAACAGCTATGGGAAGCAATTAAAGAAGTATTTCGATGCTGGACTCAAGCCGAAAGGCATTAACTACAATTCCCTTCTGGGCACAGTGTTCTTTCTAAGCTCCGTTGGGTCAAGGAGTGGGCTGTGTCTGGGTGCTACATGCTTTAAACAGACCGAGAGAGAGAGAGAGAGAGAGAGAGAGAGAGAGAGAGAGAGAGAGAGAGAGAGAGAGAGAGAGAGGGGTGCTATAACAACAAGAACAGCAGGAAAACTTTTAACACTTTTATTTTCTGAATAGATTATATAAAATAAAGGAAAAAAAGAAGCCAGTGTCAAAAGGAGAAAAAGAGTAAAGCAGCAGGGAGATTTTTAGGTACATGGTGGTTATGCCGCAAATCACTCTCTCTTTGCACAACAAGCCCCTGAAGCCTCGTTCTGAAGCCCCTGAATCCCTCTCAGACCCTCAGAAAAGAGTCCGCCCGGAGCGCTCTTCTGCTCTGACTCACTGTTACTGTTTCACTGAAGAGCACGTCTGCCACGCAAGCACAGTCCTTAATGGTAAACAGCAAGAGTTTTATTCCAATACCTCGCTCTGGAGTTTGTGGACGTCAGATCTGTAACGTCTCCTTTGGTAACGTTTAGGAATAATCCAGGATAGATGGATGGATAAAGACATCCTTACTGAGGCTGTAAAAGAAGCTGACGAATATATTGCCTTGTGATCACAATCGCATGGAAATAAATAGTCACATTTAGTGCTTTTCAAACGGCTTCAAGGTCACATCCACCTTGAAAATGAACCTCCAGATTTCCAGAAAAAAATCAGAGACCAACAAAAAGGAAGTAAATGTGTTTGAAAAGGGAAAAAAAAAATCAACTTCCAAAGTCAGCGTATCGACTTTCCCTGGGTGCCACAAATCAATCACGGGAACCATAATGGGGGGTGAATGCACCTGGTATTACATTTGACCCTGTGAGTCATAAAGAGGCTTGAAGTGAGAGCCAAAAATGAGGATGAAAAAGAGCTGAACAGCAAAGGAAATCAATGAGTGTTCTGGTAGTCCGGTAGGGCATATTGCAATAAGTCAGAATTACCCACACACACACACACACACACACACACACACACACACACACACTGCCTCGGAGGGAAAAGGAAAGCTACATTAATTACTGCCAACCCCGCTGGCCTTTGCTTTCAGCCCCCATGAGAGAGAGGCTTCAATGTTGAACAGCATGGGTCTTCTCAAGGTATTTGGTGCACCTTTGATGCTCCTGCTAGATTTTTCCCTGGGCTTCAAGAATTCTTGAATCATTGAATCAAAATCTGCATATCACCACATCTAAAGCAAAGTAATTAACATGTTACATCTTGTTTATTTAATCTGAAATATACAACTGAAAGGCCAATTATTGTCTGGGAGCAAAAATATACCTTTAAACCAATTAGGAAATAAATGTTGTAACCATCAAGAACCAGACTAGCACTTTACCCTTTCTTTATGGTCATAATAATATTTTTGAAAAGCAAGAAAAAGCTTGATGGCAATGATCTTTTCATGCTTGTTTTTAACATGTTTCTTTCTTCTCCTGTATGTGGTCAGCAACTTATATTCTCATTAATAAAAAGATCACTATCTATGCTTTCTTTTTGACAGTCTACAGGCAAGTTTGCAGATGCTTCAGTGCTGATGCCAAATCTGCAAAACCAGAACCAAAAATATTCCTGTGCGTCATTCTAAATGTCAGTATTTATGAAAAAAAGTACAAGCTTATCGGGATTGATAATCTGGACACCTGACTGGTATAACAGCAAGGAAGATCTGAGGTGAACAGAAGCAGAAAGGCAGGGAAGTGATGGCTTATGTCGAAGAAGATTGGGGACAATATGAGAGGTCGAATCATCCTTTTGGTTATTTAGAAACTTAACCTTGAATTTTCAACCAGTCCAACTTGAAACATTATTATCTAAAGAATCATATTTTTAACTTGTCGAACAAAATGTAATGGCTCATCACTTCTATGTCAGCGACTCAAAGTGACTTTTGCGTCTCCCCGAGCGACAGAAAGCTTTCAGGTATTGAAACAAAAAACCCTCAGGAAACACAGGAGGGAAAAGGTGAAAAGATTTAGAGCAAAAGTGGGAGGATGGAAGGAAAAGAAAAATGAGCAACAAAAACAAGTGACAGAGAATGCAATTAACTGTGAACAACAACAGAGGACGCAGATGAAGAGACGAGAAGGCAGGCAGAGACAGGGAAACATTGAATCAAATCGGGGAGAGCAGTGTATCATTCAAAAATAGTAAAAGTTAAAAAAGAACTAAGACATAAGATTATAGAAACTATGAAGAAGAAATAAGATACATCAGATGTTGAAGTGAATCAAAATGGAAGCAAATTTGAGCAAAATAAAAATACTACCCTCAATGAGTAGCAAATACCAGCGAGATCAAAAGGGAAAAAAAATAGAGGGTTTCTTTTGTTGCTCTGACAGCAGGGGAAAGGAAGTGTGAGAAATTAGCATGCTACTTGGCTATTTTATACAGTTGTGATTGTCCAATTTTCTGTCAATGTCATCCAGAGGGATAAAGATGGGATTAAAGACTGTGTGAGAGAAATACATTGCGTAATATATTAATGATTTTACCCTTAGGAACGTGCCGTGACATGTTTTCCCCTGCTTTCACACTCAAGGGAGGCTTTTGAATCGCAATTGATATGGCAAATGGCAATAACCATTTGGCAAAGAGCAGAGTAATGTTCATTGTTGTCTGCAAGGAGTACCTAAACATAAACAGAATATTATGTCAGCTTTAAAAAGTCAAAAGCTTTATTAGCCTGGTGGATATTAACAAACCCTTCTGGAGAATTTATTTTACATTTAAAGACCAATTCAACAGCTGTAAAGATGCTTTTATCAGTCTGACCCATAGACTGACATCTATTTGAGTCTCTTACCAATCAAACAGCATCAATCCATTAAGTTATAATAACACCAGCAACATTTGCAGTGTTTTAAACCTATTATGCAATGTTTACCATAAGGAAAACCAGTAAGATGAACACTGTGGGAATAATAAAAGTGTCATGTGGGACTTCACGTTCCTCGGCTGTGCTAACAAATGCCCTTTATTTCAGTTAGGGAACATCCGATCGATCAAGGAAGTAAGGGAGCACGTTATGCCATTAGCTGTGCAGCTGTGGCAGTGCTGCAAATTTAATTCAGGTGTTAGAGGAAGGAAGGATATCATATATAGGTGGAAACACAAATAAAAGAAAATCTGAAAACGTTAATCCATCAGAATAGAATGTGTTACTATGTTTATACACACACACACAACACACACCACACACACACACACACACACACACACTGCCTCGGAGGGAAAAGGAAAGCTACATTAATTACTGCCAACCCCGCTGGCCTTTCCTTTCAGCCCACATGAGAGAGAGGCTTCAATGTTGAACAGCATGGGTCTTCTCAACTATGTCTCCGTTGTGTCTGTTTACTGAGCCATCAACCATTCACTCTATTCTAGCACCACCTATTGATACAACCATATGAAGTGCTGCAGTTGACCATTTTCCGGAGATGTATCAGTGCATAAAATACATGAAGACAATTGTGATTCCTTTATTTCATGTGCGTCTTTTTCCTGACGTTTTCAGTGAGCACAAATTAAATGCAAGCTTCTAGTACTCTGAAACTACTCGTGCAGCCTGCACTTGGTAAACAGCTTAATGGGGCAGAGACAACCGCAACAGATGACAGTGAAATAGAATTTTACAACAGCAGATCCCTTTGTCTTTGTGAAAAGTCATGATCAAACAATAGCATTTTCCTGAAAAAGATCTGACTCAGGCTGAGAGGTGAACCTGAAGGATGGACAGAGTGTGAAATGGCTCCAGCTGTGCTGCACATAGTGTAACACTTAACTTTAATCGCACCCTATAATCAATCCAGCTCACTCAATAGTTTCAGCTAAGTCAACTTGAGTGTCTCAAGCTACTTTTTAATGTCTTTATCATTTCACACAGCTGTGCACGGGTCTATGGCAGCAGGACATGTAAAAGTAAAGCCTGACCTCTGGCTCTGTCAACATAGTCCTAATGGAAAAGGTTACACCACACCCTTGGATCAGTCTGAGCATGATATATGGCTTGCTAGCACGGGAACCCTTAAGTGTGACATTTCAGCACTAGTCCAAATGATGCAGTTTCTCCGAACATTTCCAAACAGCTCGTCTTTCGAGGTTTGACACACTGCCAATGTAAACTAGTAGATGCCATGACAGCAAAATTGTCTGTATTATCCGACAAGCTTAATACAGCTCGGAGTCAAAGGAGAGTGCTTTTCAACATTGGCAACTCTGAACCACAATGCTGTTAGTTCACATCATTCTAGATTCCTTTAGATTTTCCAAGAGACGAGCAGGAGCAGTTTCACAGTAATTCTTCAGGAGTTAATTGAGCGTCTTGTTCATGAACACGACGATTAGGATGCCCAGACAGAGAGAGGGGGACATTGCGGGTCATTGCATGTATCTATGAATAAAACATGGGGCATTAGCTTGATTAATATTGAGGAATAAGAACAAGCAGAAGATAGTCGCTGACCTTCCCTGAGTGATGGGACCTAATTGCGTGACTCAGTGTGTGTGTGTGTGTGTGTGTGTGTGTGTGTGTGTGTGTGTGTGTGTGTGTGTGTGTGTGTGTGTGTGTGTGTGTGTGTGTGTGTGTGTGTGAAACTGAAGCTGTGCATACAGCTGTGTATTTGCATTTGTGCAGTGTTTTCCCATGGCTGTTGCCCTCATCCCCGCATCGGAGGATTACGATACAAAAGCACAAAGACGCTGCACAAGTGTGTATCTCACCTGTTTATCCATTTCCCATTCAAATTCATTTTTAAAACATTTTTCTCAAACCCTTGGAAGCCACTGATGTCTCACATGCATATTTTTGGAATTCGATGCACAATGTCCCTTCAAAGGCCTGCTTTTCCTTTTTCATACTCCCAAGCAGACCTGTCGCTGCTGCTCCTTGAAACGTGGAGAAAATTTGTTGCATGCTGGCTTGCCCGCTCACCCGTCTCAGACCAGACCAACAGACAGCGTGTGGTATGATGAATGACGAACTTATCTCTGACACTCAGAAAGCAGCCAAACACGATGCCAACCCAGCCCAACTCACTGCGGGGCTCTGCACATATCTCAGCCTGCCTGTCTACATGTATCACTTCATCTGTGTCTGTCTTATAGCCTGCTGTTTCTGTTTACCTCCCTTTCTCTGACATCCTCTCTGTGTGTTTGTTGCTATTCTTGTCCTCGTCTGTAGTGCACAATACTTGCAGATCAGTACATACTGAGAGGCTCTCATTTCTCGCAGTCATATCAGCTCCACTCACCAGAGCCTCTAACAAACCCCCAGATGACACATGCCATTACTCTAAACACGGTTATTTAAACGCCAAGGAATCCCCAAAAGAAGAATCCCAATTTAGCCACAAACATCTTCAAAGCTGTCACTTCAGCATTCTGCACCGTGTCCTCCACAACTGGAGACTGAACAGAGGCACGCAGCATTCGGCAAGGATTTTGACTTATTTTGTTTCCGGCTTGCAGGCCGATGGGTCCATGAAGGAATGCTTATTTTCCCTTTCCACAATTTTGCTATACAATCAATATGAGGGTGATTGCATGAAATTCTCACAGAGACGAGAAGGGAGATAAAGTCCTGGGTGGATTTGACTGAAATATAACACACAAAAACTCAACAGTTCTTTCTGGGAGCAAAGCAAAAAGCAGTGTAAGCCTCACCTCTACACCAATGCTGTGTCCTTTAAGTCTGGCATTATGATTAATACAGCAAGTGCAGAAAGGTTGCATGCATTGACTTTTAATCGGTGTATGCATGTCAACCTTTGTGAATTGCATGGTGCGTGACTGCTGTTTTGTGTGCGTGTGGGAGTCTTAATGTGTAACCTTTCAAAAATATAATTAATGCTGCAAACCCAGCAGATGCATCTCCAGTTGTGTTCTGTGTTTTTTCTTAAAGAAAACCAGGAACGTCCAGTCCAGTGTGGATACAACGCAATCATTTTTCTGCGTGTAAATCGTGAGTGTGTGAATGTGTGTGCCGTACAGGATTGACATCTCTTTGGTTGCAAAGAGGACTCGATAAGAAGATATTGTGTGCGCAGTTAGTATGGAAAATAGCTCAATGCATTTGCATTGACTCACGAAGAGGTATCCAATCTGCACATTGGTTTATTTTAAATACCATGTGGGTTACTGAATTTACCAGAATGCCTTCACTTGAGTTTTTCAGCCATATAAATAGAGACTCATAGACAACAGCACATGAGTATGACTCACATTTTGCATTGCTTTAAATAATCTTGAGCTTAGCTGGTGTTAAGATTTAAGCACCACATACAGGCTACAATAATATTAATCCTTAAATCACAATTATGATAATCCTTAAAACACAAAGACAGGGAAATACAAATCCAATTCACATTGCACCAACAGTCAGCATCACCCCGTGCAATGAGGAGCACATTTCTCCTTTACCAGTCCCAAAAATCTGTCACAAAATAAAGCAAATAGGGATTTAACCTGACTGACAGGCAAGCTGAAAATGCAATCCCCAATTTAGCAGACTAATCGTGTCAGCAACAGTAACTTCAATAAGTTAATAAGAAGAAAATAAATCCCCAGTCAGTGACTTACCTCACTTGAACAGATTTTAGAAACAGCAGCCCCAGTGAAAGAGACAGATGCTGAGGAGAAGCCCGGTGCCTTCTCGGAGACTGACTCTCTCCTTTTTAACGCAGCGTCAATAAAAAACTTTTTTCTCTGCATCCACGGAGATAAAACCCATACTAAAAATCTATCAAATGCTGTTTACTGCCGCGGCTTTGCCCAGGTGTCTTCCTTTTTATGAGAGGGATTAATGACCGGCGGTGCGGTGGAGGGGCGCCGGTCTGTAGCCGGTATGAGCGGTGACACTTCACTGCCCGGTAATCCAAGAGAGTCTAACTGCCTCCCGGTTACGCGAATGAGCGTGTGTGTGGTGGAGCTCCTCCTCGCCTTATCTCGGTCTGTGTGTTAGAGACGCGCACAACGGGGGGAGGCAGCCTCTCCACAGTGTGTGTGCACTTGGTTTGGACACTTCTGGACAACGTTGGTAAAGAAAACACCATAAATGGGAAATCATGAGCTAGTAATTTGATACAACTCATTATGTATGTGAATTATGAATGTGTTAAATTAGCGTTTAATATGTTGATAAACCAATCTCTTTGTTCATCTTTCTCCTTGTCATATCATAATATAGCAGCCTATGGTCGAAAGATGAATTGTGAAGTTTATTTCAGTGATTATATTACCATCTTAAATCCATTCCTGTAGATGTGTATCTCTACAGATATCATACCTTGGCAGATTCAGTTTTTTTCTTCTACTAAAAAGTAAATTCATCCAAAAAGATTAGTGAGGGAAAGAAGCGAAATTGCGAAATTGTATGCCTAGGTGGCATACAATTTCTATGTGGCATACAATTGCATTCGCTTCTTCCCCTCACCAAAAAAAGAAACAAAACAAATATGAATGAATATTATCCGCTATAGAATTGTTACTGAACACAAAATGTCTTCAATTTTCCTATAACACTCAAACTTGATCTGGCCTACTGGACCATTATTTGTTTTCAGTTGTTCGTACATACCTTACCTTTATGTGTAAAGGTTAATAGAAGACTTCTAGACCTGTAGTAGCATCATGGAGCTGTTTTTCTACTAGTTGGTCCCCATTTTGTTTAACACGTGCATCCATGCAGGTGTCACACTTTTCCACTGATCACCAGGTGGCGGTAACACCCCAAAATATCCATCTGCAAAGAAAAGCGAGAAGAAGAATACAGGCAACTAAACGTGGATGTAAACAAAGCTCAATTTAAATACTTGGAAAAACTGTTAATAGTTTTCATGGGAAAGGAAATGCTCTCATCACGTGTGTTTGAGATCAAGGATATACACATTGTATTTTGGTGAGTAACACTCCACAGGGGCACCTGTAAGGTGAGGGCAGACACACTGTCCCCTTCTGTTGAAGATGAAAACAGAATTTTTGTATCAAACTGTTTGATTTTGAGTGTAGGCGAACTGAAGTCAACTAAAGACATGCTGGATATTTAGGATCTGCTTTTGTAAATGACTCAGTAGACTTTGTAATGTAACCAAGTCAGATGAAAACATTGGACATTTTAATAGAAGTCTCTCTTAAATCGTTTTACAATAATTGGTACGAGAAAAAAACAGATGCTCAAACTCATCATGTTATCTCATTATTGCTGGTTTTGGAGCACCCATACTCCTTGTTTATTCAGTGAAACTTCAGATCAATCTTGCCCATTGTTCATGTATTATCTTTACATGTTTGATGATCTGCTTTTTAAAGAAGGTGTGTTGAAAGATGCAAATAAAAACCACCAAGACCACTGAGAGCATGAAGTACTCACCTAGCAGGTAATCTGAGGCCTGGTAGTCAGCCTTACCATTTAGATAGCTGGTGATGTACAAAACAGAACAGCTTTTGAGTACCTTGAAAACAGGAAGTGTTCCTAATTGTTGTCTTTAAGTTGCACAATATTGTCTATACACTTACTAACAACACTTTCAGCTGTTTGTCTGCAGTTCCCGTGAATACAAATTGAACACTTATTTGCCTTTATCACAAAATACACACAGACACAAACACAGGAAAATCTGTACATGTTTCTGCATACTTATAACACATTATAACAGTGAGAAACTTGATGAGGCTGTCATCTCTAAAGCCAGGAGATCTGCAAACAAACCAACGGAAAGGAGGAGAGGAGTGGACAAACACAATCTACTCAGAAACGTTAGTCATCTTCCCAGGATGACAACAACATAAGTATCGTCATCTACATTTGACAGGTATGTCTCCACACATACGTTTATTGGATTAACCCAAAATGATTTGTTATAGCTAAGAATGTGAACCTTCTGGTAGCAGTGATTTCTGGAGAAGGAAAGCCAATACATTCTTTACACTTTCAGTGACAGATTTTTTACCATATTTCCACCTACAGTGGGGCAAAAAAGTATTTAGTCAGCCACCAATTGTGCAACTTCTCCCATTTAAAAAGATGAGAGAGGCCTGTAATTTTTATCATAGGTAAACCTCAACTATGAGAGACAGAATGTGAAAAATAAATCCAGAAAAATCACATTTTTAAAGAATTTATTTTCAAATTATTGTGGAAAATAAGTATTTGGTCAATAACAAAAGTTCATCTCAATACTTTGTTATATACCCTTTGTTGGCAATGACAGAGGTCAAACGTTTTCTGTAAGTCTTCACAAGGTTTTCACACACTGTTGCTGGTATTTTGGCCCATTCCTCCATGCAGATCTCCTCTAAAGCAGTGATGTTTTGGGGCTGTCGCTGGGCAACACAGACTTTCAACTCCCTCCAAAGATTTTCTATGGGGTTGAGATCTGGAGACTGGCTAGGCCACTCCAGGACCTTGAAATGCTTCTTACGAAGCCACTCCGTCGTTGCCCTGGCGATGTGTTTGGGATCATTGTCATGCTGAAAGACCCAGCCACGCTTCATCTTCAGTGCCCTTGCTGATGGAAGGAGGTTTACACTCAAAATCTCACGATACATGGCCCATTCATTCTTTCCTTTACACGGATCAGTCGTCCTGGTCCCTTTGCAGAAAAACAGCCCCAAAGCATGATGTTTGCACCCCCATGCTTCACAGTAGGTATGGTGTTCTTTGGATGCAACTCTGCATTCTTTCTCCTCCAAACACGACGAGTTGAGTTTTTACCAAAAAGTTCTATTTTGATTTCATCTGACCATATGACATTCTCCCAATCCTCTTCTGGATCATCCAAATGCCCTCTAGCAAACTTCAGACGGGCCTGGATATGTACTGGCTTAAGCAGGGGGACACGTCTGGAACTGCAGGATTGAAGTCCCTGGCGGCGTAGTGTGTTACTGATGGTAGCCTCTGTTACTTTGGTCCCAGCTCTCTGCAGGTCATTCACTAGGTCCCCCCGTGTGGTTCTGGGATTTTTGCTCACCGTTCTGGTGATCATTTTGACCCCACGGGGTGAGATCTTGCGTGGAGCCCCAGATCGAGGGAGATTAGCAGTGGTCTTGTATGTCTTCCATTTTCTAATAATTGCTCCCACAGTTGATTTCTTTACACCAAGCTGCTTACCTATTGCAGATTCAGTTTTCCCAGCCTGGTGCAGGTCTACAATTTTGTCTCTGGTCTCCTTTGACAGCTCTTTGGTCTTGGCCATAGTGGAGTTTGGAGTATGACTGTTTGAGGTTGTGGACAGGTGTCTTTTATACTGATAACGAGTTCAAAAAGGTGCCATTAATACTGGTAACGAGTGGAGGACAGAGGAGCCTCTTAAAGAAGGAGTTAGTCTGTGAGAGCCAGAAATCTTGCTTGTTTGTAGGTGACCAAATACTTATTTTACCGAGGAATTTACCAATTAATTCATTAAAAATCCTACAATGTGATTTCCTGGATTTTTTTTCTCATTTTGTCTCTCATAGTTGAGGTATACCTATGATAAAAATTACAGGCCTCTCTCATTTTTTTAAATGGGAGAACTTGCACAATTGGTGGCTGACTAAATACTTTTTTGCCCCACTGTATCTACACCTGGATATAAGTATTTCTGAACAGCCCCTCCTGGAAGTTCTTACTTTTGGTCACATTTGAAGTTGTGCTTGCAGATGATATTGTGTTTAAAGGACATTTCCACAAAAAAGTCCTCTTCACTGAATACCCTCATTATGGTCAGTTGTGATGGTGAGGGAAGGTGGGGAGGTGGGGGGGATAGAGCTCGAGGGACAGCTGTTTTGGTATGATGTGCTGTGATGTAACGATTATGATGTCAGAGCAACAAGGCCATATGATGCCAGTGTTGGCTGTCTGAGCACACTGTTTGAATTTAATAGGATATCACTGCATCAAACTCTGGCACGAAGGGATTTGATTAGCGTTAACTTTGAGAACTTTGGAGCACTTAATGAGGCTGAAGCTTAAATAACTTTGTGCACTTCTTTTAATTATATTAGATACTTTTTTTTTAAAATAGTAAATTGTTTTTCTATTTCTAGACTGACTTCCGAATATCCAATAAAGAAAAATATATAAACTACAAACATGTCTTTGACTTAATTCTTGTCCGACTAAACAGACTGTTTACTGTCTGTTACATTACATTCATAACTGTCTGCTTTTTATGTAGATTTTTAGAAGTGAGTCAGAATTTATTCCTTTTTTCCAGTAAGATCCCATGGCTGTCGTCTCTTGTCGGAAAGCTCCACAATTCGTCTAAATGACATAATGACTCTGCTGTTTAGCTTGATGAAAGATTCAGTCAATATTATTGAAATAACATTTATGAATTGTATGACGGGGTAAATTATTAGAAAACTAAATTATCTATATTCAATATGTTACTATATTGTAAGACCATCGTTTGGCTATCTTTCACTACTTTTAACTCAACCTGCCAAGCACCAAACAGCAGACAGAAAAGGTAGTGAATAGCTGTTAACAAAATTGGAGCGTGTGACCAGATACTTCCCTCAGGAGTGAACATAAAAACTATAGTGTTGATGTTTCCAAGTATCTGCTGTATGTGCAATTAGGCAACAGCAAATACTTTAAGTTTTAAAAGAGTAAATGTCATAAAATGTCAGCAGTGGCTTATGCTGCACCCAGGTAGCATTGGTTTAAGAGGGCTGGGTTGATAACTGATAATGTGTTGGCAGTTTGTGTTTACTGTGTGGATTATATTATCTAACATCATTTTTTTTAAAGAGTACATTTTATGCCCATTTCAGTTTCATATTTTATATGTTGTGCCTCTACTGTGACATGTTTAAGCTCTTTATATTTCTCAAAGTGCCTGTGCTGCAGCACCTCTTTTCACCCTCTGTCTGAAACCAGAGCCCAGTCTGCTGTGATTGGTTAGCAGCCTGGCTCTGTTGTGATTGGTCAACCGCTTCGATATGTCCTGCCCCTTAGCCTATCACTTACAATGTGTTGGAGCGCTTGCAAATAGAAGCGCAAGTGTTACATAATGATGTCTCAATGTTACAAAGAAGTCCAATCGTGGTGTTTCAGGCAGGGGGGGAGGGTGTGGGAAAGAAACTTTGGGATTTTATCCTTTGCAGACCATTTACATGCACGAAAACCTATATAACACACCACAGGAATGGGAAAACCCCAAAAAGCATGATAGGCCTCTTTAAGTTTTGTTTCAAGATTTTTGAAAGGAAGTTTAAATTAGTGATATTCTTCCTCTAGGCAATGTGATCACTCGGTTATTATTATTTCAATCTCTATTGAAATAAGTGTCTGCTCATATCCTAATTCACTCTCCAACAATTATTGAATTTAGTTTGCAGCACGTATAAAGAACAGATTTTTCCCTCACTCAGTTTTTATATACAACATGCTTACTCAGGCAAGGTTCACCTTTCCTCTTAAACCCTCCTGTGAGCAGCATATGGTGGGTCAGCTTTCCCAAATTGAATATATATTAAAAACCCATTATTAAGCTGCAAATTCAACTGTGCCAATGTTCCGCTGTGAGAGAACTGCTGAATGGGAGCTTGATATTAAGTCTTTGACCTCTATGAAGCTGGTAATGAAGAGCACAGGCGCAGAGGAAGAAGCTCCCGCTCAGATTGAAATCTTTATTTTTATTTATCTTTTTCAGAGCTTTTCAACTGTGCCGGAAGGAGGAGAAAAATTATCATCTGGCTTTAGGGAAAATAGGCATCTGTATTTGTTCGTTCTGCTCAAATTGCTTTTAATCTTCCCAACCTTGATGGAAAAAGATTCTGGCAGATTTGCAGGAAGGTGAGGGCAAAATGAGTCATCTGCTGCCAGTTATTTGGGATTGTGAAACAACAAATCAGGGGTGGTTGTTCGAGTAAAGACCAGTAGAGAGATGGGAAAATTTGGTCAATATTTCATGACAACAAAATGTCGAAAGCTTATTCTATAGGTTAGTACCCTTACACCAAAGTCTTCATTAGTAGTATTCAAAGTATGCATTAGTATTCACTGCAAAATTCAATTACTGCACCACTACCGGAGTCAAGACAGGGTGAAATTACATTAGGACTCCAGAATCAGGGAAGGTAGTGCAATGACTATTAGTAAACCACGTCTACATGAACATGCATCGACAACACACACTGACAAATTAATCTCTTTCTGTTGGCATTTCTCTGCGAATCAATTGTTAATCTGCTAGGGTTTCCAAGTATTCAGAAGTGTGGATTTTCTGACATGTTTAATTATCAGCGCTGTGTGTTTGGCAGCCTGATGGACAGTCAGGGGAAAAGCCCAGATTCACATTACCCGACACATCAATCAGAGGGAAAAAAAGCGGGGGGCAGTGAGTGAGATGTTCAATGTTACCTGAAAGAGGGAGAGCACGACCTGTCTGCTTTAAAAGGCCAAACTCTGACAGACAAGACATGTTTCTTAAAATATGAACTCTATTTGCATGCGGTTTGTTTCGCTGGTGGCCAGAGTTCAACTTGTATCAGCAGATTTAGTCTTTAAACACACTTGAACTGCTAATTAAATTCAGCAAGTTATTTAATAAGAATCTAAAGAGGCAAGAGATAATACACACGATACGAAAGCAGGCAAACCTATATATGCAAGACTAGACCAGCTTTCCTGCAGAATTTATGTGTTTTTGTTTTTGGTTGAACTGATAGAGAACCCATTATATAGTGGACACATAAAAATAGAAAGGAACATTTAATATAACCTTTGGTGATCAATCCTGTTACATTAGCTGAGAAGTTTCTATGAGCGAAAGTTACCCATCAATATATTGACCAGGCTGTTTTGTCTGCTTATAATTTCATAAAATAGCTCAAATGGATTTCCTGTTTCTGGCATTGGGGACACTGGCACTTTATTTGAAAGATTGATTGAAAGCAAAAACAATCAGCTTTGGGTACTGTTTTTTTTTTTTGGAAATACAGTTTGATTTTTTGACTTCTTTTTGTCTTTAAAATATTCAATTACTGCTTCACCCTCTTCCAGTGTCAGTTTCCTTAAATGAGAGACACAAGATGAGATGATCCAGTGCCAAAAAAGGAGAGGGAAGTTGTAAATAGTAAAGCTGGATCTCCACCCTGTGGTTTTCATATTCTCATGCTGCCAGAGCTGTGACAGCACTCTGAAGGCAGCATTCACTTCAGAACACCAGATCCACCCACAGACACTGATTGTAGTAGAATATGTTCTGCTGAGTCAACACCTGAGCGGCATGGCGTGGGCTGCTCCAATATACTGGGACATTCACTGTCTACAAGTGGCTGCAACATCTTTTGTATCTGAAGTTTACTAGTTTAATGAAACCAGTCAGAAAACGATCTAACCGAACAGTGTTTTTTTTTAACGTATAAATAGAGAATTTTACATGTAATTATACCCAAAAGTAGAAGTATCAAAATTGCTTTTTTGGGTCTTGCTAGAGATGTGACTCTGCCACCAGGGGGCGTCCTACAGTATGTTAATGCCTCAAGAGAAGTATTTATTAATTTAAATGATAAACTAGCATAGTTTATGTCCAGAAAGTTTGTAGTAGTTAATAGACATTATACACATACCCTCCTTTAAAATTATTTTACTTTTTTTTTTTTTAATAACCGTTACAATATTTCCATCTGATAAATGGTCAAGAATCCTACATAAATGAATCTAATTTTGTTAATGAGAAGCATGTTTCAATGTAAACGTCCATTAATCACCATCGAGGGATAGAATTATGCTGCCTAATGCACTGTATCTAATAAAATAACCAGAGCAGGAACAATTCATCTGGAGTTCTCTGCACTACAACATACCTTTCGCGGTCAGTATCATAATGCCATCCATTAATGGTCAAAGAAAGAGCTTTGTTATAATTAAAAGTTAACCAGCTGTGTCCTTCTGTACCAGCTCAAACATTCGTCATGTCATTTGGTGATTTAAATACACCATGAGAATATGTTGCTGCAAGGTTTTATTAACCTTAACAGATTTGTTACAATAATATTCAGTTCTAAAATGTGCAGTAGATGTATATGTTTAATTTCACGAACTATCACTGACATGTATCAGGGATACAGTCTGTCCAGCAGTGGCTCAGTCAGTAGGGGTTGGACTGGGAATTGTAGGGTCGCTGGTTCAAGTCCCCGAACAGACTTGAAGTATGGAAGGTGGACTGCTACATGGAGAGGTCCCAGTTCACCTCCTAGGCCCTGCTGTGGTGCCCTTGAGCAAGGCACCGGACACCTCCAATCCCCCCCTCCCCATTGCTCCCCGGGCGCTGCACAATAGCTGCCCACTGCTCCTAGTACTAGGATGGGTTAAATGCAGAGGACCAATTTCACTGTGTGTGCTCTGCTGTGTGCATGTATGTGACAATAAAGAGGGTTTCATCCTCCGATTCTATAAGCTTTCTACCTCTTTAAATATATATTAATGTTATATTTGTTGATTGGAAAGTTTATGTAGGTAAGAAAAGTTTACCTCAAAGAGCAGTTGGTCACAAAAGCCTACCCTCTATCCCCCAAAAACCGAGAAGCTGAGAAGGTTGTTATTCTCTCTCATATTGCTATGAGCAGATGATTTAGCTTTGGTTCTTAATATCAAAGGGCCTGACCAGATGTATTACCTTTTATTGCTCTTTATAGCCAAGTTAGATGGGTGAGCAATTTCCTTTTATATCTTCCATGAATATTTATTGTCTGAAAGATCACACAGCGCACCGACTATTCTATTATAGGATGAAACAGAGCAGAGATTTTGGCCAGTTAGGATATTCTGGAAACAGAATACTTTGATTAAATAGCATCTGAGCATTGCAGAAAATGGGTGCATTCATTAGTTAACCATACTTTGTGCATACTTGCATGCTGTTCCTACTTATAAGGGTGCTTAACTCAATACATTTACACTATAATTGGTAAAAACATTGTTAGGAAAACCTGCAGCTTCCTCTCTAAACATGCAGAAACATTCTAATGAACCTGCCACGGTCACGTTTGCATGATTGCTTTCGTCCTGATTCAAGGCTATGCTGTAGCGACGAGATACGCCTGAGTGACTTGCAAAGTATAAGCAGATAAGGAGGGAAGACAGCAGCATTAGTAAGGAATGGAAGAGGCCTAGAGATAAACTGAGAGTGACTGTGAGAAAGGGAAGCAACCAGAGAAGCCTGTTTTCTTTTTGGCTGCAGTGTTGTTATGCTTTGTTTCAACTCATAAAAATACCCCTGGAGGTTTTATGCTTAAAACGCACCTTTTGAAGAAGTTGTGAGGAAGATATTTTTGGTTAATTTTTTTAATAATAAAATCAGCAGCATAAAAGTGAACAAAAAACACAATATTTCATAAAAATCTGTATATCTTTATCAAAAAATGTGCTTATAAAACAATAAATGTTCATCGTCATAATGTATTACATTACAAAACATACATAAAATACATACAGTATCAAAATACAAAATCAGGAACATAAGTGCAGTAGTAACAACCTTCATCAAAATCACATTTGAAATTGCTCATAAAGCATTACATACAAATACAGTGGAAATGTGCCACTACAACTCTTCTGGTCCCAACAAAGAAGAGCTGGTCGTCATTTTGGCATTAGAAAAAAGTAAGTTTAAAAAATGTTAGTTTCCATTAAGGGCTAGTCCGATTGAGTCCCCGAGCGTCAGATGTCTACGCCTGCAGGAAAGTGATGTGATTATTTCTATTCCGTCTCATTCGACGAGGTTTGTTTTTCTTGCCTCCTGGAACAAAATAAAACTGATTAGTATCATAACCTAAAATCACAATGCCTTCAATTATATTCTCATATTTTAGCAAATTCAAGAATTTGATTGTCCTTGGTTTCCTCTGATGAAGACCTAAGCTGAACAATATCGTTGGCAATCCAAATACTGTCATTACTAAATGAAGTTACAGACTTAATTGTCAAAACTGGTGTTCACTGCATGCATTCACTTGTTACACACCTCTAGCACACACATTCATGCAGCTCTGCCTCGTGACAAAGTTGTTGCTGCTCCCTCCGCAGCCTGAGTAGATGAACTCCTCACACATCTTGGTGGCGGTGTTGTAATAAAACCGAGGAATGGAGGCTGAGCAGCTGCCGTTGTCCAGAGGGTCCAGGCAGAGCACAGGAACGGCTGAAGAATAAGACACAAGACATAAGACATAAGCCTTTTCTTCCCACACATACAGAATGCAATTAGTTCCCTTTCATAGTTCCACTACATTTCACCTGGAATGTTCTTTCTTTCTAAACAATATAGGTCAAACTTTTTTAATAAAACCATGTCTTGTATCTTGGTGTTCACGCTTGCAGATATGGATAAAGTGAGTTTTACATCAGGATTACTCAGCGGCAGAACAAGTCAATAAAGTGTATACTTACTTTTTCGTGGACTGCAGTACTCCTTGCAAGATGTAAGGTCTTTGAAGCGATTTGAATTGCCCTGGCAGCCACCGTAATAAAAGTGCTCACACTGCATGGTGGTCATGTTGAAGAAATAGCTGCTGAAGAGGGCCCGGCAAGGTCCCTCCTCTTTAGGGAACCTGCAGATTTGGGGAACCTCTGTGAAGAAAAACAACGAAATTTTAGGTTACGATCAGCGCATCCTGAAAAAAAAAAGTCGATGTACATTATCAAATATACAATACAAAGAGTAAAACCACACCTTTTTACTACATATTTAATAAGTTACAGAATTGGGAACTCCATCTTGCTCTTCACAGTGAGAACTTACTTGGGATTCTGAAACATGTTTTCTGGCACTCTTGATAGCTCCGGAAGTTATTGGAATTCCCTTGGCAACCTCCATAGTAGAAAATCTCGCACTTTTGGGTGATAGAGTTGTAGTAGTAACGCTCAATATCTGCTCTGCAAGGTCCTTCGTCCACTTGAAGGAGACACGGCACGGCTGAAAGCAGCAAAGACATTGTTGCTTAGACACGAAGTAAAGAAGCTTTAATCATAGTGCGCCTAACAGCCGCCAAACTGGCAATCTGTTTTACGCAGGAGGTTATATTATGGACAACGTAACTTTAAAGTGTTATGAGTTTTGCAAAGTACTGAAAAAACGATAAAACATGCTGTTGGCTTACCTTTTGGTGACAACGCTAAAACGTTGCAAAACGATGAGAACAGTGTAAACAGCGCTAATGTGAAAAACTCCATTGTGCTACTTTTGCTCGAACTCCGGTCTTTTCCGCTTTGAGGACCACCCCAGCCACATCCAGTTTTATAGCTGTGTGAAGTGTTTCCAAGGACTTGGGGGGCGGGGATTTGATGAGTCATTTTCATACTTAATGTTAGCAAGATTAGTGGTGATGAATTCACTTATTGACCTCAGAGAGGCTCGTTTCTACGTTGTAATATTGCGTATATCTGTGACGTGATGAAGGGCGTATTCCTCAGAACTAAATGCTTCACATGAAAGGTTTGATTCCATCCGTCTTCCCTGGTCCCTGAGAATGGTGATTATGATTAGGATGGTAATCATGATGTTGTACACTGTTAGTAATCCCACATTATCTTTCACTTTTAGAATTTCTCCAAATCGTCATTCATGAAACCCCTTTTATTGCGTTGTTTTTAAGGACAGACACTCTTGGGAAACATTATCACATTTTACTTGTCTGATTAATCCTGCCAAGTTCCCACCAGACACCTGTCTGACTGGATCAGTGACACACACACACACACACACACACACACACACACACACACACACACACACACACACACACACACACACACACACACACACACACACACACACACACACACACACACACACACACACACACACTTCACAGTTGCCTCATAATTGCAGCCTATAACATTATTTCAAGGAAACAGTAATGTCTTGCACGTTTAAAAGGTTCAAAGTCCCCATTCCTTGGACTTGAAAGCAGCATTATCTGTCAATTTAGGTCAAAATTAATGATAAAATATTTTGGTTTCAAGTATGTGTATCTTCCCTGCTTGTTAGTTGCAGCTAAGATATTTCTGGACAACTGGCGTGCATGTCATGAATAAAATGAAGATGTGCATCCACCTTGTCGGGTGAAGGCTAAGAACAGATTATCCTTCTTATCAAAGGGACCTCATACACGAAGCACTAGCCATTTACCCATTTTATATGAGAGAAAGCAGAGTAAGAAACAGCTGCAGTACATCTAAATGTAATCGGCAATACACAACTTTCTAGTTTTACTCAAAACAGACACCTGTGCAATTAATCATCCTGTTTAAAAGCATCAGATACTCTGTTGATCATCAGAGGGGACTTTTTTTAATCAGGTTAGAGGATTAAGATTGTTCATGCAGATTACTTTATAACCCAGATTGAGGGAGAGGAGAGGGATTCTTCTGCAGGATTTCAAGTGAGAAGGACCTCTCCTTCTAAGCAGCCGTAAGTCCATTTCTAATCTATAACTGTAGGTTTTCTGAAATATGTTCATAATAATCTTTAGAGATCTTTTACCTTTTTACTTTATCTGCGTTTATAAATAGCAGCAAAAATGCTGACTGTCTCTTTTTTTTTTTTACAGAGAATGCCTGTCATAAACATGGACGAGCTGACTGACAAGGACAAGGCTGTAATGGAAGTAACTCAACTTAAACTTGAAGTGAAACTTGAAAGGTGGTTGGTAAGTTTTATGATGAGTATATTACTGTTTTCTCTGTTTTTAAACATACAAGTGAAGAAATTTAGTTGTCAGACTTCAATACTTGACAAGCAAAAATGTATAATTTTTGACCGGTTTAAATGCAGTTATACAAACTGCAATTAATTCTAACAGGAAATGCTTTTAAATTGAATACATTTCTATATAACACTGTCTCAATCCCTTTGTCTGCTCTCGATAGACATCTAAGTGCTGTGAGGAAGTCAAGGACTACATTCAGGCAGGAGAGGAGGAGGACACCCTTGTCAAAGGCATTTCAGAGGATAAGAACCCCTTCAAGGAAAAAGGTGGCTGTGTCATCTTCTAAACTGAACCTAAGGAGCTCTTCATATCTCAGATTAGAACCCAAGAACATTCTCCGTCCCCTTCATAACATGGATTTGCAGTCTAAGAAGACTGGAGGTATATATTAAAAATAAACATATTACAAAATGTCCCATGTAAACTATTCCCCCTCTTCTAGTCGGATCTATAGCCTTGTAAAATAACTATTTGAAAAGATGCAATAAAAAGAGTTGTATTTGCCATGGATATGTAATTCTTCTCTCTCATGTGTTGCATTGTCTGGGAGACTGGGCCCATGGGTTGTTTCATATACAGAAGCAACTGTCATTAAAACATGCTTGTTTATAATTCAGATTGTCTCCATCATTCACTGTGAAAGTTTTCCGACACACATCTAGTTTCATAAATCAGATTACGCGCACGTTAGAGGTCTCATTTTCTATATCTTGCATATAGTTTTTAATATTTTAAAAAACTATATGTCCTTTTAGACAGTTGTTTTCAAAACAAGCATGTCTATTTTGTGACTCTTAGTCATATATTGCAGGACTTTCATCAAACAAGAATATTTCCTTCCACACATCATTAAATAAACAATGCTATCAGTGTTTACATTTCTGATCAAATTTGAAGTTGAAAAAGTCTCCAGGATTTCCCAAGAGATTAGCAGTGACTACAGGAAATAAAACGTGTAATAGTGCAGAAGAAGTATGATTCCTGCACTTTCCTTTCTATGCTGGGACCCATATGTTGGGAACCACAGTTTAAATAGATTGAAAACGGATAGAAGCTTTTTTTAACTACTGGATTACACATTACATCTATTTGTTTAGTAGGGGTATTCCCCTACATGACTGAAATTGACGGGAAATCAAACACAACCAACGTTGCAATTTCCCACTGGGATTAATGTTGTTTCTCGGCAGAAACACAAAGGTGAAAACGCACTGCGCATGCGCACTATCAAACAGAGATGGCGCTGCGTGAAGGAACTCTCCGTTTAAACCTGCTGCTCAACAGCCGAAATGTCTACAGATTCAACTCCTCTGTTGGTGTCCGGTCGTTGTCGGACAACGTGTCATCTAAACCTGTAACATCCAGTGCCCCAGAGATCGCGGGTGACCATTTAATCTACACACAAGAGCACTTTGCATTAAAGAAGTCCCTCAGAAAGGTAACACATGACTGCTAACAACATAGCCACATTTGGCGTTACCATGAAAACAAGGCTAGATTTAGCTTTGGTGAAAAGGGATATTGTAGAGCACTATTGTCTGGCTAGAAAGCATGAGTATTATTCTGCTTTAAGTAGCTGTATGACGCAGAGGAAAGTCATTATAATGAAAGTGGGTGAGAGGTCACTTTGCTAGCTTGTTATATAGGTACCCTTCACTGATGTGTGGTGGTGTCTGCAGAAGCTGCATTGTGTTATAGCTTCACTAATAACAAGTTAAACTTAAGTTTGTGCGTCGCTAACACTGTTGGATTACGGCACAATACAGTGCTGCACTGGTTTATAATACCGAACACAGCCAGTGTTTTCATGACCCATACTACACTCCAACATATCCTACCTGGGCAATGTCAGATCTGCTCATGCTGATGTGAGCAGCGTCTCTGCTGTTGCACTGAGATTATTTTAAGCTTTGGTTACATTTGTCAGTTAAAGATATATCTAACATATGGTTTTGTATGGCAGTGGTCATTGTGTGATAGGTCTGGCTGCACGAATATGTTGAATTAAAATTAGGTAGTTGTGGTCAGGCCAGACCATGAACAGGTCCCCGAAACAAATGTAAAATGACTACTGCAACAAGTTTTATTTTTTAGATATAAATCTATGTTTTGTTGCTTAAACATGTGTCTCAGAGACTGATGTTAGCTAAACAATATTACCTTGCTTTGGAAGTCAAAATGAGATGTGTGCTTCCTGTAAAACGATAATTATATTAGTATGACAGTAAAGTGCTGATATTTAATATGTGGAAAAGATTCTGATACCAGGGGATTTGGGGACTATTTCTAGAATATTGACAACAGAGGGGGCCATGATATTTGGATTAAATCTCCTATCAAGCCAGTAGGGCTGGTCAATGTAATTTATTCAAAGCAGATCTGGTGTTTGTACGTGTCCAGCAAACATTGTGACTGAATAGTATGTTACATCTCCCTTAAATAGAAAGTGCACATTTGTTATTCTTCTTCTGGTCATTGACTTTCTCAGATTTGAAAATATTCCATTTGTAAACAGATTGTGTAATTTGGGAAAAAGGGAAAGTGAGTCCCACGTTCTATTTTACAGGCCTTTAATGATTAAATAATTTCATTATTTCTTCATGAAAACGCTCATTTAAAACCCTGAAATATTCTGGTGTAGACATAATCGAAACGGAAATGTCCATTTAATTTGAAGTGTTTGCTAATTCTGTCTCGAAAGCATAGAATAGAAGATATATGGACTATTTATTTATTGTTTACTCCGATCTCTGCAGTAATATGTAGTAAATGTTTTAGTTAGTGATTCGTGACTCAGGCAGCATTCCATTCGCTATTTGATTGACAAATAATAGGTTTCAAAAACATTTAAAATATACGTTAGGACAAGGACTCATCTTTCTAAAATATGTGTTTCTGTTTCCATGCTTCTTTCACTTCAATTCAGCGCGCCTCGCCTTTTGACTGGCAGAACTTTTATTTTTGAAAAGCTAAATATCAGCAGCTGCAAATTATAGTAGTAAAAATTCAAAGCAAGGATAAGTAATCAGCATGACTCATTTGGGATACATATTACTAGACAGACTGTGGAGACAGAGACTGCAAATATAGCAAGTGTCTAATTTAAGGCAGGGGACGAAGATGTTGCGGTAAGTGAAGGGAAGCTTGTTGTGTGACTAAACCTTCAAAAGGATGCTTGGAGGTTGAAAATAAACGAGCACTGGGAATAATGGGATGCATGAAAATGTGAAAAGGAAATGCAGAACAATATGTTGGCAGTGCAGGAAAGGGAACTTGAGGCTGCGCGGTTTATTAAAAGAAGTCACTGCAGAATAGTGTGTGTTTATAGATGCTATAGAAATGGGGTTATAGGAAATCCTTTAGTGATTGTCCAAGGTCAGGTGTTCATCGTGCCAATGTTTCCAATACAAATTTTCTTTTAATGGGCGGGGAGGTCGTAGTGCTACATACCATGATGTCAATTGAGGTGTGTGTGTGTGTGTGTGTGTGTGTGTGTGTGTGTGTGTGTGTGTGTGTGGGGTCAGCTTCTGTCACTAATGAGGACATGGAGTCAAAAGGGTTTTCCTCAACACTTCTAGGAAGAGCATCCTCATAGGGCTGCCTCCCATGGTGTCAGACTTCCCAAACACACACTAAAAGCTATTGTAGGCCAAACACTGCTGTGTGTCTATGCTTTGTTTATGTTTGGTGCTACTAGCAACAAATTACTTTTTTATGTTTCCGTCCTTTACAATTGGCTTGTGCATGATACATGAGTGAAAATATCTGAGGAAATAGTGACGTTAAGGACTACCTGTTCACTGCTTTCTGGTGGTTTAACCTTTCGGTAGTTTATGACTTTGGTCGTTTATTCTCATGTTTCTATGAGTGACAGACTTTATTTCTCATATGTGCTTTAAACCCACTATCTGTACACACTCTATAATGCACTGATTTGGTACAATATGAGTTTGACTCCTGCTTTATGTGCACGGTTCCATCTACATTCACACGTATTGTGATCCAGACTGACTGACCTGACGTCCAAATGGGTCTGTTGCTGATCAATTGAATGATTTACTTTAAAATATATGTACCAACATGTACTTCATATTCAATAAATCATTCGGTAAATCCAGTACTTGGCAGCCCTGTTTATCATTCGCAACGTTGCCTCATATGAGAAAACAGAGAACATATGTTTTGAATGGGACAGGCACGAAGGGGAAGGGAAATCTCTGACTGCCGATTTATTTCACCGTACAATGTCAAATTTTCAGAACCGACGGTAAATTTGAAAATGTCTTGATAATATTATATCTGGTCCCAGCACTAAAATCTAGTATATTAAATACAAAACATTCTGCATATACTGTATGTATAAAAGAAAACCTATTTTAATGCAATGGTTTGTGTTATTGTGCACCAAAAGTGCAACAAAAAATCCAGACTGGGGATTTTGTACAACCTGATACAACGATCTTGACCCCGTCCTATTACTTGACAGTTTGATGATGTGAAGTTGTTCTGGTATGCAACACAAATAGTCCACAATAGAGATGTGGACATACTCCCTAAATGATCTTTTCGGTTTCCCTTTTCCAGCAGCTTCTCATTCCTCCCTTTTCCTCACATGATTCGACCTTTGAACACGGATGAGTTTATTGCAGGTTAAAGGGGACCACTACCTTCCTTTTTTTTGTGCTTTCTCTTGTGTTGGACTTTATGTTAGCTGATTTATACAGATTTAAAAAAGCAAAGGTATGTGCCCCGTATGTCTTCTGAAAGTACTTTCTGTCTTCTGTTTTGAGCAGTAAAAACATGATGTCCATGTTTTCTTTCTGCCTCCTATTCAGATATTCCTCAGCCAATCTGTTTTTTTTGGCTGGCTGACTGGTTGTGTGTTTTGGAAGGACAAAATCAGTGTACATCACATTTTGCAATCCTGGAAAAAACCTGTTAATTCTTCTTCAGCACTTTGTTTTTTTTTTAATCGAATGGCAAAAAACAGGACTCATCCTCATTGCTGGTCGTGCTTTTACTCTCAGGCAGACATTTAATCTAAACAGCATGAAAGAATAATCTAATATCTTTTATTTTTCACAATCCACTATATTTCAAATGGCTCATTAAACTCCTTTCATTGGCCGACACTCGAAGCTGATGTTTCCTATTTCCATTAACCACCTATTTTGATTTAATCATTACTTTTCATTGGCTTTACCCTCCATTTAGAGCATATTGTACTGAGCACAGGAACCCATTGTGGAGCAGATTATAATCGGAAACCATGGTCCATTAAAATAGTTTATGCATTGAAGTAAATAAAGCCAATGAAAAAGCTGTTATTGTTTATACAATTCTGGCACACAAGTGCAACTCCATTGGTGGAGGACATTTTATTTTTAGTTGGAGAACATTCAGAAAGGCAGACAGGTCAGGTCACAGCTCATTTTGTTTCTAATTTATTTGGTTATAATAGCAGGTGCAGCACTTGATACCAACATCATTTTGCAAAAACTGATGTTGACGTCCCGTGCACTAAAACTTCCTGTTGACAAAGCCTGCTGAGTGAGGTTGAATGGTTATACGAATTGGCAAGAAAATACAACATGAATTTTAATCCAAACTATAGATATACTGCCTATCCTGTGTGAGTTCCCGCAGAAATAGTATTGTTTGAGTGTCTCAATAGATTCATAAGCGTTTCTCCAGCTGTGGGCCACTTCCAGGTGCTCGAAATGAATCACGACACCAAGGTTCACTCAGTCCAATGTCAGGCTGCAAACCTACTATTCACTCCCTGTGGATATTTTGGCCATGACTCACATAACCAGTCACTAGTGATAAATACTGATAAAGCACTATGCAATTCAATTTGGTGTAGAGACAAAAGAGGCTCTCACTGTTCAAAATTATTATGTAAAATTCTGTGACGAGATTACCAGAATCTATTTGTTCTTCCCTAGTCATTATTTTTGTTTTAATTAGTTCTGAATCAAATTAGCAAAAGCTGCTTCATTTAGAGATATATAAGTTATCAGTCAGATAGTGTATCAGCCGGTTAATGACATTAACATCCTGTAGAGAGAGAATCATTCATTAACCACAACTGCACGTTTTTCTTGGTTCCTCTCTTAATGTATATAATGAAGTCGCCTTTCATTTCCAGGCTGCGCCAGTGGCTGAATAGATAAAGTGGCTGCTAACCCAGAAGGAATGTCATTAGTGCGGTTTCAGTACTGAACTTTATTTTTGCATTATGGTCTAAAATATTACTTCAGAGGTTTTTCTCTCCTGCCAAGAATAAAATGCCGGAAGGAAAGAGATCATTAAAATATTGGCTTTTGAATCGCTGAATGCAAAGCTGTCAGCACGATACCAACAACTTCAGTCATCTCCATCAGTGTCACCCTTTAAAAACCAATCATCCCCAAACCCCTCAGTGTAATTTGCAATGCAAGCTGTTTTGGACAACTTGGGTTACCATCATTTTTACTGGATTCTGTTAGGCTCTTGTTTGTAGTGCAATTGTTCTGCTCCCAAATGCATAGATTAGGATTGCGTCCAAACCCCTGCCATTGTTTTCTCAGCCTGCAGCTGTCATATTGTGTGTCACAAGCAAAGCCTTGGTTATCAGTAGGGGAGCTGATAACATGCTGAAGAAAATAGCATGCCATGCTTGTCAATATAACATATTTCCCATGTATTACATGTTTCCAGCCTGCTCTCTATTCATTGATATATAAAACCTTTCAACGCTGTCTGCTCGAGATAGATTACATAGATTTAAGAAGAGATGTGCACTGCACAGCAGGAAGCTGATGTATGTATAACAGTCATTGTGTGTGCGTTCACTCATAATGGGTATCTGCTTGGTGGTATTTATGTGACAGGAGATAAAACAGCAGGGCTGTCATTCTTTTTTACAATGAGGTAAAAAAAAAAAAAGAAAGCAGTCAAGGAAATCTGTGCATGTTGGCACGGTAAAAATGCACAAACAGTTATGCTTAAAATTCACTATGATAAACAAACAAAGAGGATGCACGCTACTAGAAACATACAGTAACATATCGGTCTTATTGTGTTTGTGTTCTAGATCATTGACCAGGATATCAACCCTTATGTGGAACAGTGGGAGGCAGAAGGCATCTTTCCAGCTCATAAAATCTTTAAGATCTTAGGAAGTGCCGGCTTTCTCGGAGTCAACAAACCAGTTGGTAAGAGTGTCAAACTGATTTCTATTCAAAGATCCTATTAAAAAAGCAAAACAAGTTAGAAATTCATTTTCACACACAGAAAGTTTGGGTGATGCAGAAGCTCGGTGATTAGACTCACAGATAAAGTTCACCACCTCTGTTCTTGGGGATTTCTGCATGATGATAACGTAGTATGTTTAGCTACGACATGTCTTTTGTCAGGTCTAGAATTGACTAACTGTGCATCCTGGGATAAGATCCAGCTACTCCTCTTGAATCATAGAAAGGAATGTAGGATTAGCTAAATACTAGGGTTTTTTAAACTTAAGAACATTTCAGAAAAAAGATAAAGGTTTGAGTAATTGAGTGAGTGTTTCTGGGTGGCATTATCTGTAGCAGAGTGCTCAGGGAAAAGGTTAGTTTGATATAGAGACCCAGAAACCTTATTATGTTGGAAGAGGTTTGTTTTCAGATAGTAACCCTGCAGGAAAATGATTACCTGCTTTTGTATGCTTACCATGATCCCTTAAATTGAGAAGTCAAGAAAATAAAACTGTTAGAAAAACCAGAGATGTTTGGCATGTGTTTGCAACATGTGTATCCATGGCTCTGGAAGTGTTTAAGGGGCATTTTCTGGCACAGACCTTAAGTCTATTTGGACTCTTGGGCCTTTTAGTTGGTAGTCCATTCAAAAATGACAACTGAATAATCACCTGTGTCTCAGTCCACTTGATATGTGTTGTTGGGACATGCTCTTTCTGTTGCCACTGCAAAAACTCCATGATAGATCAGTAACATAGCTTAAGACCTTGCCTTTAAGGATTTACATTTTTTAATCCAAAACCACATGGACAAAAGTCACTCAGAAACCTAATTTCAGTTGCGGTTCCAATTTGTCTGAGGGGATAGGTGGATCAAAGAGTGACCATCCCTGCTTCAAGGAGCATGTGGCATTACTTTTTCACAGCTGTAGTCGCTTTCAATTCATTTTCCCTTTGTTTCAAAGCCATACATTACAGTCGGTCCGCTTTAGAAATGTTCCCACTGTGATGATGGGTGGGGGTGTCACACCAACATCCCACAACAGCTGTCTGCTATATTATATATCCCATTTCCAGATGTGTACCCAGCTGTGTCCCTGCTGCGGTAAGAGTTGGACCGGAATAAGTTCAGCACCACAAAATAGTTGTGTGAATTCATTCTGAATATACAAAGAGGTTTTTATGTGAAATGTTCGACAATCAACTGCAGAGTATTAAAGTTTATAATTAATTTCATATCCACTTTTTATTTCCCACAGTAATTGATTTTGTTTCTCTCGCTAACTTTTCCACTCATCTTTGTCTCTTTGTGCTACAGCTGTTCTTCCATTGAATGCTGAGAAAAACAAATGTGAGAACAATAATGTTGAGCACTGAGCTAAGTGAAGAGGATTGCAAGTCCTGTAGGTCAAAGAAGAGGAAGGGCATGGGAATTAAAAATGTGCTGAGTAGACAAGAGATAAGCATTAGTTGGCAGGATTAGAGATGAGATGCAGCTCAGAGGAAGAGACTCTGCATTATAAGGTAGATTACTTGAGGTAAATATATAAAAACACAGTGTATATCCACTGATTCTCATCTTTAAATCTAAAAATGGAATCCATATAATGACAATAAAGTCTGAACATTACTGAATTCAAAAAGGCCGTGGCTCAGTTACCACACTGTTGAATCTGGCATCTTTTGGTCATTCTACCACATCTGGCTTGATATCTGGATAAAATTAGGAGTTACGTTACCATGGTGTATATTTCTTTAGGAAAGTGTGCAGTGTACAACAAGAAAGTCCCTTTGCTGATGTGCTGACTAATGGAGCAGACTCTTAAAGAATCCCGCACTGAGTTAATTGATTTAGAGGCTTGGATTACAGGAATGGGGATTTAGGAGTCTGGCCAATGGAGAATTGATTCATCAGATGGAATGAGAGAATAATTCAACACCAAATACAATCAAAACGATCTTCTGCAAATAAAGCTTCTTTTTTTTTGTAGTAGAGATATTTCATTATTACAATATAAAAAAAGCTTATTTCAAAAAACATAGGGTACCTTTGCCACAACCATCTTCTAACCCAGCCTTAATTTTGATCTCAACGACACACTTGTAAAGTTCAGTGGCCCCAAGGTTGTGGTGTTGAGTGTCGATGAAGTTGACCCTCTTGCTCGGACCATCTCCATGAAACTGTCCTTTTATTTTTTGTTCTCAACTTTGTACCTCTGCTATATCTGTGACAAACCTGTCCACAGACACCTGGCGAAGTAAAACAACTTTTGTGGCGGTCTCTGCAACAGAAGGTGTCGCCAAGCCCACATTTTCTTGTAATGACACACACTTAGACCCTCACAGGGGAAAAAAAACAAACCAGAAATGATGCTGGTAATGACGAAGGGATGCCATGTTGGACAGACATGGGTGTAAACCGAGACTTGACTGGTTGACAGAAGAGGCCCGTTATTCCAGCTAATTCTTAGTGATACTCTGGCATCCAGGACATACTGGCACGGTCAGTGGACTTTATGGATTCAGGCCAGCAACAAAGTTAACGATCCTGTTTACAGCTTTTGGACATATCCAGCACGTCTCTTTATTTAATCCCCTGACATGAACACTCAACACATAGTTTTCACTTTTTCCTCGTACAAGGAAAGAGACTTTTAACATGAAAACACGAGAACAGGAAGTTTTCCTAAGACAGCCACGTTGAGGGAGTAGACAGGGATGACCCTTGGCTCCCTGCCTGTTTTCCTCTACGCTGAGAGAGAGGTACCCGCAGCTCACACCATTGGCAATGGCCTCTTTGTCTTCCGCCTGACAGATAGAACCTGGCAGCCTACGTATTTTTTCCTTTAACTTAGTTTTGCTTCTAATATTTAGAAAAATAACCTCTTGGAGAGTGGTGTGTCAAGGCTGTTTCCTTTTCTCACGATTTCTACTTTAGTATGATACATGCATTATCGTGACTTTTCAGACATTACAGTATATCACACTGTGTTAGTGATGCATGCATTCAGAGGTTGAGTAATAGTGCAATTGCAGTTATGTCTATTGTAGTAATTATACAGTATTATCATGGATCTGAGCTAATGGCAGTGATTCATCTCCAGTCTCTCCCGATGTTGTCACCATTCATTTGCCATCACATGGGCAAATAAGATAGAAAACAGTGTTTACTCGACTGCAGCATCTGCATATTTAAATGTTCTCATCTCTATCCTTCAATATGTGCTTCATATGGAACTCCACTCGATGAGAACCTAGCTGAGGAACATCTGGTGCTCAGAAGAAACACATGTGTATAGGATTGACATTTGTGATAGAATCGTGTTTGTTTCTTTTCCTGCTTGCTTGTTCAATCAGACAGCCTGCTGTTTCGCTTAAAGCGGGATAAACCTTGGTGCTTCCCTTAGTCCACATTATCCACCGCAGGGTTTCCAGCGCTCAGAGACTTATCGCTGCACAGCTGTACCTACTTCCTCTTATTTTAGACTCCCCTACTCCCTTGTTTTTGCTGGTCCCTCTAATAAATGTTCCCCTCTCTTTCTGTCCCCGTGTATCGTGCTCTCTTACTTCCCCTCCCTTTGTCTCTCTGACAGTCTGCCAGAAGGCTTCCCATTATTCGATAACTAGCCTGACAGGTGATATTAAACTACTCTGCTGGAGTGCAGGTCTCTATGTGGTAAATTCAATGATAATTATTCATTGTCAGTCAGGTTTAGTATCCATCATCCAGTGGCTGGCATACTGTATTTAGTCAAGGAAAAAGCAGGAATTGACGCTCCCCTTCACAAATGTCTTGTTACTTTCGGCTGACTTGGCGTTATCATCAAGAGGTTTGTCCTAAATGAAAAACTGTCAGGTTACATTTGCTAGACCAGCATGGGATGATAATGTCCAATTATTTTTGGACTTCAATTTGGTATTGTTTTTTTTTTTTAAAGGATCTGAATGTATGTGTGTTCGACACTAATGACTTAAAGAGAAACGCAAAATAAAAGCGAGCACATCAGCTAGATTCTTCTAGTAGCAGACAGAAAATTGGTTTGTAGCACTAAGTATATTAGTATTACAAAAACACGCTATTTGCGCAATAGATGCTCCGACTGATGATGAAAGGCAGAGGAAAGGATAATAAATGGCTCTATGAGAATAACTGACAGAAAGTGGTGTTTCAAACATAGTTTATAATGCACTTTTCAACTCCATTAGGGCCCAAAGGTCTTTACAAATGCCTCTACTATCAGAATAAAAGAAATAGACATCCATTTCAGTAAATGGGTTGTTTAAGAGAACAAAAGTTTGATATACTAATCCAAACAGATGAGATGACAGTGACCCTTATTTTCTCCATGCTGCTGATCTCCCGGCAGTGCTTTTTACACGTAATTACAGAAAGCGCAATTAGTGATAACATCCTGTAATTAATTTGAGTGCTTGCTCTGGTGCCAACAGTTGAGAATATGTGTGTGTACAGAAACATGCTAGGCAGTGAGGTTATATCAAATTTAACGGGTAACATGGAAGGAGGGACGGTTAGTTCAAGGCGAGTTTAATCTGACAATTAAGTGATGGGGTATTTATGTTCAAACAAACATTTCTGGGCCGTTCTTCACATTGGTAATGGTCCACATCTCTTATCAAATTAACTTAAGTATAGAATGGTTACATTAACACAATTTTCCACACAAGTGCATCGAACTGTCATTGAAGGAGTGTGTGTTTTGCCCCTGCAGAGTATGGAGGCTTGGGTCTGGACTACAGCTACAGTTTGGCAGTTGCAGAGGAGCTGGGCAACATCCGCTGTGGAGGCATACCCATGGCCATCGGTGTGCAGACCGACATGACTACTCCTGCACTGGCCAGGTACCATCCCACAAACAAGGAAATGTGATTTTTGATAAATCTGCTGATATGGGTCTTACTGTATGTGAATGTTTGCACTGTTTCCTGAAACCAAAAGCAGTTTGGGTTGGAGACTGTACATTTAGCGTTACTTATCTCCCTACCACCGCTGCATTTTTCTCAGAAGGACGACTAATGACTGACTCAGGGCAACAGTACATTCTTCAAACATTCTCCCTACATGGACATCTTTTATCTTGCAGGCTATTCAAATCTAGCATGAATTGCTATCCCTGACTGATTAGCACATAGACATGGATTACCCTGCAGTTATTACCTTGTGTTTGAAGCTGGAGATTTTAAAATCAAACCAATATCTAAACAATATAAGAAGCACCGCTACTTCAGAACTGTTCTTCATTATTTGTTCCTGCTTTTCAGACACATGTCTCCTTCTTTTCACCCCAGTAGCTTAGCTTAGTGTTCATTCGTTGCATTTTCATTGGTCTATCAGAGAGAACGATTACTTTGATTGCACTCTTTAAAAAGCAGTGAATTGCACTGATAGAAGTCAGTCATAAAGCAATCATTTTTACTGGTTATATATATGGTCTCCTGCTTAATTTAATACAAACAATTCTACAAGGATTTATCAATGGTAACTATCAATCAAGTTATGACAGCACTCTTTTCTTTTTACACTTTTATTCTTTCTTTTTAATATAATTATGACCTCGTTATTTTTGTCTAGGCAATATTTAGTAGGGCATCATCTGTTTTAGTGGATTAATCAAAGTGAAACTCCTAGAGGGTATGTATAATTGTATATTTGGCAATTGTTTGACTCAACCATGTAGGGCCTTGGCTTGTTGTGTGATATCGTTCGGTTTTGAAACAGCTGCTGGTGACACAAGACAGAATTCAGTGAAACAGACTGTATGAGTCTCCGGAGCTTAATTAGGGGATCCACACTAGCTTGCAACGAGGTCTAAGTGCTAAGAGAGCCGCAGTAAAAAGGGATACCATGGGAGCTTCAGGATAAGACTCCTTCTTCTGTCCCACTGGAAATGTAACTGCCTCAAACATGGCAGTGCCGCACACAATCTACTGCTCTACAGTACAAAAAGTTCCACACAACTTTTATTTGACCGTAGCCTGACAGTCAAGTCTGTAGAAAGTACTGTAATGTCAGAAAACTTAGGAAGTACTGTATTGTTTGTTGATTAAATATGTTGTTGTGGAAATTCCACACAATCACCTTCTGGTAAGAAAAGAACAAATCTACAAGCTTCAAATCAAAGTTGTGTTATTTAATAAAGAGCAGATGGATGCCATCTCCCTCACCCTCCACACTGCCCTCTCCCACCTGGACCAGAGGAACACTTATGTGAGAATGCTGTTCATTGACTACAGTTCAGCATTCAACACCATTGTGCCCTCCAAGCTCATCATTAAGCTCAGGGACCTCGGGCTCAACAGCGCCCTCTGTGACTGGATCCTGAGCTTCCTGACGGGCAGATCCCAGGCAGTGCGGATGGGGAACATCACATCCTCCACCTTGACCCTCAACACCCGAGCCCCTCAGGGTTGTGTGCTCAGCCCTCTCCTCTACTCCCTGTTCACGCACGACTGCATGGCCACACACGGCTCAAGCACCATCATCAAGTTTGCTGACGACACAACCTTCATCGGCCTGATCACAGACAGCGACGAAACCGCGTACAGAGAGGAGGTCAGAGCCCTGACATCTTGGTGCCAGGACAACAACCTCCATCTCAACTTCAGCAAAACAAAGGAGCTGATTGTTGACTACAAGAAGAGGCAGAGAGAGGCACACACACCCATCACCATTGACGGGATTCCTGTGGAGAGAGTCAGCAGCTTCAGGTTCCTCGAGGTAAACATCATGAGGACCTGACATGGACACATCACACCAGGGTCATATCCGAGACGGTTCGACAGCGGCCCTTCTTCCTCCGCAGGCTGCAGAAGTTCAACATGGACTCCAGGATACTCTGCAACTTCTACAGGTGCACCATCGAGAGTATCCTGACTGGCTGCATCACGGCCTGGTATGGCAGTTGCACCACCCTCAACCGTAAGACTCTACAGAGGGTGGTGAAAACTGCTCAGCACATCAGCATTACGGAGCTGCCATTCATGGAGGACCTCTACACCCAGCGGTGTAGGAAGAAGGCAGGTAGGATATTAAAAGGCCCCCATCACCCCAGCAACAATCTGTTCTGTCTGCTGCCGTCTGGCAGACAGTACCGCAGCATCCGGTCCAATACCACCAGACTCAGGGACAGTTTTATACCACAGGCTATAAGACTGCTGAACTCCTGAGCTCTGTGAATGTCTGCTTACATCTGTCTATAGTACACATACAGTGGGGAGAACAAGTATTTAATACACTGCCGATTTTGCAGGTTTTCCCACTGACAAAACATGTAGAAATCTGTCATTTTTATCATAGATACTCTTCAACTGTGAGTGATCCAGAAAATCACATTGTATGATTTTTAAGTAATTAATTTGCATTGTATTGCTTGACATAAATATTTGATACATCAGAAAAATAGAACTTAATATTTGGTACAGAAACCTTTGCTTGCAATTACAGAGATCAGACATTTCCTGTAGTTCTTGACCAGGTTTGCACACACTGCAGCAGGGATTTTGGCCCACTCCTCCATACAGATCTTCTCCAGATCCTTCAGGTTTCGGGGCTGTCGCTAGGCAATACGGACTTTCAGCTCCCTCCAAAGACTTTCTATTGGGTTCAGGTCTGGAGACTGGCTAGGCCACTCCAGGACCTTGAGATGCTTCTTACAGAGCCACTCCTTAGTTGCCCTGGCTGTGTGTTTTGGGTTGTTGTCATGCTGGAAGGCCCAGCCACGACCCATCTTCAATGCTCTTACTGAGGGAAGGAGGTTGTTGGCCAAGATCTCGCGATACATGGCCCCATCCATACGGTGCAGTCGTCCTGTCCCCTTTGCAGAAAAGCATCCCCAAAGAATGATGATCCACCTCCATGCTTCACGGTTGGGACCACATGACCTTCTCCCATTCCTCCTCTGGATCATCCAGATAGCCACTGGCAAACTTCAGACAGGCCAGGACATGCGCTGGCTTGAGCAGGGGGACCTTGCGTGCGCTGCAGGATTTTAATCCATGACGGCGTAGTGTGTTACTAATGGTTTTCTTTGAGACTGTGGTCCCAGCTCTCTTCAGGTGATTGACCAGGTCCTTCCGTGTAGTTCTGGGCTGATCCCTCACCTTCCTCATGATCATTGATGCCCCACGAGGTGAGATCTTGCATGGAGCCCCAGACCGAGGGAGATTGACCGTCATCTTGAACTTCTTCCATTTTCTAATAATTGCGCCAACAGTTGTTGCCTTCTCACCAAGCTGCTTGCCTATTGTCCTGTAGCCCATCCCAGCCTTGTGCAGGTCTACAATTGTATCCCCGATGTCCTTACACAACTCTCTGGTCTTGGCCATTGTGGAGAGGTTGGAGTCTGTTTGATTGAGTGTGTGGATAGGTCTCTTTTATACAGGTAACAAGTTCAAACAGGTGCAGTTAATACAGGTAATGAGTGGAGAACAGGAGGGCTTCTTAAAGAAAAACGAACAGGTCTGTGAGAGCCGGAATTCTTACTGGTTGATAGGTGATCAAATACTTACGTCATGCAATAAAATGCAAATTAATCACTTAAAAATCATACAATGTGATGTTCTGGATTTTTGTTTTAGATTCCGTCACTCACAGTTAGTACCTATGATAAAAATGACAGACCTTTACATGCTTTGTAAGTGGGAAAACCTGCAAAATCGGCAGTGTATCAAATACTTGTTCTCCCCACTGTATCTATATATTATACACATCTGCCATAAATATCTGTTTATACGTAATATATGCAGCTGTCTATACCTCCGCATACAACAGTGTAAAGTATTTAAATGACTGTACAGTATATTTAAATAATCTCAATTCATTCTACATACTGTATGTATATATTTCACATCTTTACATCTTTATTGTTGTTATTGCACCTTACGTTATTGCACTAGCTGTTAGCACTAGTTTATTCTTGTCTAATTTTCTGCCTGTTGGGGATCCCACCCAGCAGGCAGGTAATCAGTTAACTGCATCTGATGATGAACCAACATCCTCCAATATTCTTTGACAGGCTATGTTCAGAGACACGTGGACAAATTCCTTCAAATCGTAATTGCTGTAAGGGTGAGAGAGAGATACATCGGCAGCAGCATCCTGTTCCTTCCAAAAAAAACTTGCGTTATACATATTGTTTCTACAAATCCTCTTTCTTTGTTCCCTCAAACCTTTCATCTTTCCCTTCTGAAACATGTGCTGTGCAGTGTAAGGAAGTCGGTTATAATTGAAATTCAGATTAAGTGATGTGTGTTCTTGTAAAATCTAAAACTTGTAAAGCAGTAGAATGATAACCCTTTGGTTTCGAAATATATATATTTTGGGAGGGGCGGGGTGTAGGACAGTGTTTAACATTTGTGTCATCAATGTATGTGGTATTTTAGCTTTAACCTTCAAATGTTGTATTGCAATTCTTATTTTGAGTGTTTGACTCACCAAACTAGTGACTTCTGACCCGTCGTTGACCTCCGTTCCACCTTCCCCTGCTCTCAATCAAATGGTGCAAGACCCTCCAGAATGCAAGCTTCCTTTTCACAACCACCCTGTTCTGTGCTTTGCACTTGCCCAAGTCTCTCTTCTCTTGCCTGAGTGGCCAGCGCACTGTACGTTGTTAGCAAGACTTCGTCAGATGTCCTCTGCCTTGTGTCTTCCTCCTTCAGCTCTCTGGTGTTGAGGATATCTTCTGTGTGTTTTTTCTGCAGCATTTTCTTGTATTGTCTGTAGTGATGCAGTTTTCCACGTTATGCAATTTTTGTTGATCATTTTGGAAAGTTCGTCTTGCATCCGACTTAAAAAATGTTCCTTCAGATGTGCTTCATTATGGACTGAGAGGTTGCACTCCTAGATTGACAGACTTGGTCAATCCACTATGTAAATCAAATACTGTGGTGAGGCGAGCTAGGAAGGCACTGACTGATTCCTGTTGGCCTTGTGTCAGACTGGTTATCTGACTCATGTTCATCTGGAGTGGAAAAGCTGTTCTGCAAGCCTCAAGAAGTGCAGCAACTGTCACCTCATAATCGTGATTCACTGCATCATCATAATCTAAGGCTGTCAGTTTTTGTGCCATCCTGTCCATAGTTATTGGAGTTTCGCCATTAATCGTCTTACTTCAAGCATGGTAGGTCTGTATCCTCTTACAAACTGGCAAAAAGTTGTATCTCTGACAGTTGTCAGTTGGGGAGATCACATGCTGCATAGCCTCATCAATGTCTCTGTCTGACCACGGTGTGAACACCAGCATTGGACCGTTATGTCCTGGAACTTCCATCATGGGGAAGTTTCCCATAATGTTGATGTCATCCAGGTTTCCTCGGCTGCTTGTCTGGTAATGGCTGGATTCAGGAGATGTGGTTTCTGCAGGGCTCTTTGATGTTGGGGGTGTGGGTTGGAAGGAGTTATTGGAGCCTGCTGGTGCTGCATTTGGTGCTGCTGCGGGTGGAGCGTAGGTGGGTGGAAGGGAGTCCAAATCAGGATCCAGTTTAGGCAGGTTCCTTGATTGTTTCTCAGACAAAGAGAAGGAAACTGATTATTATTGATTGGTTTTATATCAACATGTGAGTTTTCTTCATTAGATTTACACTTTATTCCTTTCCCTAAAATGTTCTCTATCATTCTCTTTCTTTCTCTCAATTCTGCTTCTTCTCTCCACACACAGTATGCTCTCCAATCTGGGATAAATTGCATATTCTTTTTTTGCTGTTTTTTGGACATTTTAGAGTGTGCGGCGGCGTCTGTTTTCTCTCTTTTTATCATTCTTAATGTCAATGCATCTCATTGTCTTAAACTGAAACTCCCATATTCTGGAAAACCCGATTCTTCCCATTCTTTCAATTGTTTTAGGCTACTGTTGTCTCTGTCAAACATTGCCTGCATTATTATGGAAAAACTGGTGTTGGATTAAGATCATCCTCAGACTTAGCCTTGCTGTTATTCGTACCCATTATCGCTGTAGTTATTTCGTCTCTTGTGAGATTAACTAATTGGTCCAGATATACCGGATACACCAAACAGTGTACAATCACTACAATAATAACCAAGACACGTCTGTCTGCAAAACTCTGCGAGAGTCCTCTGTAAAAACCTTTTGGTTCTGTTAAATTCTCTCTTGAAAAAAAACCATTATCTATTCAGATCTTACCGTACAGGTTTACTTATACTTAGATTAGAGCTGTGATCTGGTTCCCGTCCGAGTTTAGCTTCTCACCGGAAAAGGGAGGAATACTTCCTTTTATCCAAAAAAAATGTGTTGTCCTCTGTTCTCTTTCGGAGTACCCATCAAATAGTACCCGTCAGCAGTCTAATCCCATCCTCGTCGCCATATTGTTGTGGAAATTCCACACTTAATCACCTTCTGGTAAGAAAAGAACAAATCTACAAGCTTCAATTCAAAGTTGTGTTATTTAATAAAGAGCAGAGCATTTCACAGAATCAATTCCAGCTGGAGGCCAGATAACATGCACAAGCAATGTCGTACAAGGATCTGACCCCGATCAAACATTAAACCAGATCCTTAAAGAGAAGGAAGAAGGGGAACAGCCAATCAAATTCTACATTCTGAACATTTGTCAGAGGGACAAACTGCACACATCAAGGCAATTTACATTACAGGATGCTAAAAGAAAGGGAGATGGGAAAGGGGATGCTACATCAAAGGACTGTATTCAGCAGTGTAATTTAGATTACAGGGTGCTGAAAACAAAGGGGGGGGGGGAAGGGGAAGCTAAATCAACAGACAGGGGGACAGACATTTGTCTTTCTCAGGACTTAAGCAGCTTGATTTGAATTTCATTAGTGTGATGTGGATTGAAACACTGCAGAAGAAACGTACAGTGACATGTATGTAATTAAATGGGACTATTATACATTTCTACGATATATGTAATTTCTCAATAAATGTGTGTCTGCAGGTTTGGCTCAGCTGAGTTAAAGCAAGAGTTTCTCCTTCCCTCCATCATGGGGGACAAAGTGGCATGCCTTGGAGTTAGTGAAGTCGGAGCTGGCTCTGATGTCTCAAGTACGTCCCTTTATCATCATCCTCTTGACATTTATTATATCATTTCCTTTTTAGCTTCTGAAGGACCATTTAAATTGAGCTCAGGCTGCAGAAATGATTGAGGAGCTAAAAATCAGTCAGTTAATCAGTTATGTTTCAAACTTAGACATAAACCCCAGCTTTAGACTTTAGACTCAAAGTGTCTTTCTAAGTGTGGTTTTATTTCTTAGATTATTCCTCCGTTGAAACTTTTCATTTAACCTTAATTCCTTCCACTCATCTCCCCGATTTTCTCCTTTTCTCCTTCCATTTACACACTCCACCACACATCGATTCAGGTATCATGACCAAGGCAGTGAGAAAAGGGGATGAATATGTGATCAACGGGGGAAAGATGTGGACCACCAACGGCACCCAGGCTGACTGGATATGTCTCCTTGCCAACACCAGTGACGGCCCCCCACACAGGAACAAGTCCCTCTTCTGTGTGCCCATGAACCTGCCAGGTATGGGTCTGTTTACTATTTATCAGTTTTCATTTTACTGCAGAAGGCCTTTCACATTCATCTTTTGTGATTCAAGTACATTCAAGACGCCAACCTCCTTTCACTTCCACATAGGATCAGGCTCCGGACCTGGGGGCTCAGAGCCTTTTCTATCGCTGCCCCCTCTCTCTGGAACTCACTCCCCAAACACATCCTTGACTTCCCCGATCTAACCACGTTTAAATCACAAATCAAAACTCACCTTTTCAAAACTGCTTTTAATCTGTAATTGCCTGTTGAGTTTTACATATTTTAAAGGTTCCCTATTATGCAAATTCAGTTTTTGATGTCTTTTATACATAAATATGTTTCCCCGATGTGTAAGGAGACTCACAAAGTGTCAGAAAATACAACCCTCTATCTTTTCCTCCTTACCCACATCTCTAAAAACGGGGGTACAAACGAGCTGATCCAGATTTGCTGCGGACTTGGCATCATAACCGAAATGTGGGCTTGCTTTACATTGAACTCCTAGAAACCTCCCGCCCACGTGACACGTCCCAACCTATCGTCCGCAATATACAGTCGGAGAGCTGAATCCCCTCGAGTAGGCAGCTGTGTGTCTGTGTATTCAGCAGGATGTCTGCAGGAGGGACTAAGAGATGTTGTATATATAATACATATAATGTCTCTGTTCTAGTGGTGAACACTGAGAAGTGTTTCAGAAATAATGCTTGATGTGGTTTGGAACATAATATGGGGTTTAATCACGGCAGCGTTTAGCTGAGTTTTTCCGTTAGAATCTTCTATTTTCAGAGAGAGCTGCATGCACGACAAAGGGCCGTGGCCAACTTCAGGTCAGCTCAAATGTAAAGCGACAGTCACAGAATCAGCACTTCAGGAACAGGGCTAAAATAGAGGGGGATGTGGCATGCTACAATGGGTGATCTGTTTGGTATTTTGAACAAAACACCTACAATATATTGTTGAAATATAGCATAACAGGAGACCTTTAAGTGTGTTGTTTTAATTATGTTTTGATGAATTTTACCTCTGAAAAGTGTCTTTGAGTTTTTAAAAAAAGCTCTCTATAAATAAAATGTATTATTATTATTATTATTACATCTACAAACAGCACTCAAATTGAAGTGTTTTTACTTCCTTCTAAAACACATTATATTCCCATGGTTCCCACTCTCTTCAGAAGGTCATTATCCCTTCTATAGATAGCATTTGTTATTATAAGTGTGCCTTTGCCAGGATGCGCAATGACGTTTATTTCTGTTTCCTGTCCTCCGCTGACTAGGAGTACAAATTGCCCGCAAGATTGAGAAACTCGGTATGTGGTCGTCGGACACGGCTGAGGTGTTCTTCGATGACGTCCGTGTGCCCTGCAAGAACATCATTGGCAAGGAAGGCATGGGCTTCACCTATCAGATGCTTCAGTTCCAGGAAGAGAGGCTGTGGGCAGTGGCCAATAGTGAGTTACCCTTTCTTACAGCTAATCTCTCACCAAGCGATATCCCGTAAACAGACTTCATTTGTCCTACTTATTCCCTTCATCCCTCACCCTCCCTTGTTTTTTTAACTGAGTCTCATCCACCCAACACAGATCTAGCTGTAGATTGCACAGATTGTTATAATATTGGATCATTTCCGTTTCCAAGAATTTGGGAGTTTCAGTCACTTCATATGAGCCATTAATCTTCTGCAGTAAAGCAGATGTTTGTTCTTAGTTGAACATGAACTAATATTTTCTTGGGCAGAACTTGTAAGAAACTATTTCTGAGGAGGGAAAATATATGTATATGCTTCTATTAAATCTGAGGTGTCTTGCCTGTCAGACGTTTGTGCATTATATCATAAATCAGAGACACAAATTACAAGCAGGCACAGACACGCATGCAGTTCAAGTGAAAGCAGCAGCATTGGTAGTAAGATCAATTCTCTATCTCTCTGTCTTTGAAACCTCCAGTTTTGACCATGATGGAAAACATCATTCTGGAGACCATCCAGTACACGCGGCAGAGGAAGATCTTCAAGCGGCCTGTCCTCCACCACCAGGCGGTTCACTTCAGGTTGGCCGAGCTGCAGACGGAGGTCGAGCTGCTCCGCGCTCTCCTCCACAGTGCTACAGGTGGGGTCCCTTTGAATACAGACATGGCTGACAATATTTTTTAGCTTGGTATTGTTTGCGGCAGCAGCAGAATTACCTTCCGTCCCTCTTTAAATGTGTGTTTTCTTTTCTTGTTTTTTTATTTGTGTTCAATCATCTTTCTCTATTTTACATCCATCTTTTCACCTTTGCTATTTTATTAAGTATAAACATGTATTTAAAAAAATATGCATTGATCTGCAACATCCAGCTTTTCCAGAATAGGTTTCCTTTATCTGTACAAGATATTGTAAGTATTGTAAACCCAGATATTGCATTTCCATACATGCTTAGATTTGAATGCGCAGTATTTTATAGAAATTCCTACAAAATAAATGCATGCCGCTGTCCTTGTGGCACTAAGTACATTAGATAAGACTGAAGACTCGGTATGAAAGGCCACGGTCCAAAATAATGAGAATGCCAAACTAGCCTTGAGTAGGTCATTTGTAATATGTACAATGCAGCAGGTTGGATTGAAAGATAAAGCCAACAGTGCTGGCTGGAGAATAAGGAGCCAGCTTAGTAGTGATAAGGTAACAGTAAACAACAATATGGTTGGCTGGCCATTGACAGAACAGTGATTACTTGGCATCAAAACTGCTGAAACAACAGGAATTTCCTGGAGAAGTTGCCCGAACCGGTGAATTGTAATCACGTTTAGGTATCTGCTGTAAAAAGATATTTTTCAGTCATGTTTCACAGGCATTCTAATCGTCTGTCTTCCCTGTGTAATGCCATTATTTAAGTGTTGGTTCATTAGTCTATGCGTACTTGTCAAACTTTTAAAAAAAGATTAAGAGCAAATGTTGAGTGTTTTGCTTAAGGACACTTGTGGAGAAGAGGAGCTCGGGGTATCAAACGATTAATCGCTCTTACACACCACGGTTGTTTTTGTGTGTACTGGCATAACTTCAAAACCCACCTGAAAAAATGGCTCATACCCACTTGTTTCAAATTACATCTCAAGGGCTTTAGACCAAAAATGAGTATGTGGGTGCATCTGGCGGGCGTGTGTTCAAGGTCTTGTGATTCTCTCGTCGTGTTTGTAACCACTTCATTGGCCGCCAGCTTTGAGTGAATTCTAGCTCATCCGATTTGCTTGCCCAGAAACAGATGAAAGATTGCATCTGTTTGGCACAGGTAGATAAACACACACACACACACACACACACACACACACACACACACACACACACACACACACACACATTTCTTTACACATTTAAACAGGAAATATGCAGCTCACACATGTTTTCTCTGTAGGATACCTACAATAGAGGCATTGATCAGCCACCGGTGATAGTGAACATGATTTGTTTATGGTCTTTGTTTTCCTCTCTTCATTCTTTATAATGCCTTTATATCCATTATATATATATATATATATATATATATATATATATTTATTTATTTTTCTGCAGCTTTGTACATTAAAGGCAATGACGTCACCAAGCTGGCTTCCATGGCCAAGTTAAAGGGGGGCCGTCTAGCCAGGGAAATAGGCGACAGCTGTCTCCAGTTTTGGGGAGGAATGGGCTTCACCAGTGACGTGCTGGTCAGCAGATTTTACAGGTGAGGCTAGTAATGTTCACTGATCTGGTTTTGAAAATGAGTTTCCTGTGTTTTCCATGACAGTGATTTATATACCACAATTCAATTCCATAATTTTTTACCCTGGTGTTGTATTTTTCATGTCATCCAAAACAATTCACTGCAAAAGGCATGGCATAGCAGCACCAGTCACTAACGCCGGTTGCTAGCCAACTATGGTTATATTTGGCCGTCAAATATGCTTTTTGAGAGGGTATAATGTTTCCATGGTAAGAGCAAGCTCACCAGTTGGCGGGAGCTGGATAAAGCTTGTGGTCCATGTATTTTTAAAAGAAACCAGATGGTTAGAATCAGATTGATGGATGGCGTCTGCATAAACATAGCATGTTATCAAGTAATAATAATCATTGAAAGGACATAATTAGGCTCAGTCTCCTGCTGTGCACTGTTGGGCTTCAAGTATCCTCCTTTTTTATACAGTGTTAAATCAAGTAACACTGTTTCACTCAGGTTCTTTAAATCTTATTTTACACTGTGCTGACATCTACTGATGGGGCAAATAACGCAGCGGAACGACGGGTTCAGGATGTACAATTGTACTTTCAATGGGAGGAAAACTTAATTAAAGCCATTGTTTATATTAAAGGAAATTAGGATAATAGTTTGACAGAAACAACAACATTTTATACGGCTATTATTAAAAAATGGTCACAATTTAAAAAAACAAATGACTGCATGTACATGGTACTTACATGTTCTCATTCACAATGTATTTTAAGCTAGTTTCTTCAATCTTCCACATATTTCTGTACTTTTCTTTTCCACAATTATACTGGTCTGAGTGAAGTCCATGGCTCCAGATAAGATTTCATTTATGGATCACATTCATGAACCTTAAACTGATAGTTATGAGTCATGGGATATTCTAGAGCAGTCTGCCTCTGACTGTATCTCTCTTGCCCTTTGCAGAGATTCCAGGTTAATGTCAATTGGTGGAGGGGCTGATGAGGTGATGCTGGGAATCATCTGCAAGTACATGGACACACTTCCCAAGAACTGATGCTATCACATCCTAATATACCTCTGATATTTTGCTAACTACTCGTGATGAATTGCTAAACACAAATCACCAAAGTGCAGTTGCATTATGCATGCTAAAATGCTTGACTTATGTTTGCAGGTTTGTTTGGCATTTTGCCTTTGATTGTTTAAACTGTACTGTATGTAGTTAAAAATACTTTGACAGAATAATGAAGCTCCTGTTATATTTTAATGAACATATAAATGTGAACTGCCTAATTTTTTGCTATGTAATGAGTGAATTAAAAGACTAAATCTATTTTTATAGAATAGGCGAAGAGTAATAAGGTGCTAAAATGTGTAAAATTAAAACCCTAAGAAATAATCTGACTTGTTTTGTGTTCAATTTCTGGCACATTTTCTCTGCATGTAAGTCTTTCTCTCACACACACACATACACATACACATACACACACACTATAATTCAGCTCGTAAAATTAGTTTATTTACATTAAAAAGTATTTTACAATAAACATAAAACAATGCTGTACTTTATCCATTCATTCTTAAAAGCAAATACACTAGATTATTGGCTTTGAGTGGCTTTCTATAACTTAATAATGTTTACCTTACAATGTGTTAATGACTGCATTATGGTTATTCACACAGGAGTATCTTATACAGTTGTAAATTCGGCTGATATCAAGTACACTGATTGCGCTTCTTCAGATGTACAGTACATATCTAATTCCCACTTCACGTGTTACATCATGTAGACCTTGTTTTATTATTAGGGATTCCATCATATAGCATCAGTAGGACTTTATCCAAGACTACATTTGGGATGTTGTAATACTCAGAAACATGGGCACATGTAAAGCTGAGAGAAAATATCCCTGCCTGTCGTCATCAACATTATGTCGGTTTAGCTTTGATCCATCAGCATGGCACAGACCGGGGATGAAGATGTGGAGTTAAGAAGTGCAACCGGGTCCTCCTATCACCTCAGCTTGATGAACCAGTATAGGACAAAGAAGACGAAGAAGCAGAAGAGCAGCATGTAGCACAGCAGTTTGGTCTGACTGCCTCTGGACAGCTGCTTGACTCTACCGATGGTGGCACCTAGCAGGCCGCCTGTCGAGTCGAAGTCCGAGTCCTAGTGTGGGAAAGAGAGATAGAGAGTTTAAAGTCCAGGCAGGCCACTGCGAGTTACTGTAACACGCAGATCCTAGATTACTCCAGTGACTCATTGGGTAGAAAGGCACTATTCAATGATTCTAGTCAATAAATGTGAGGGGGAAATATATATATATATATATATATATATATATATATATATATATATTGTTTAAATGTGCTTCATTTATTTGAGCATTTTATTTTATTTAAAAAGAAATGTGATATGAACTTTGAAATATGATTGATTAAATTGAATGTAGACAGTATAAACTGTTAAAATAACCCTTGCTCTCCATCAAAAGAAACAATAAAATGATACTTCCAGATAATCAATTGAATATAAAATCAAATTATAGCATACCATTTATAATAAATGACGATTATTCTTATATCTTTATTTTGTTGCCAATACGTCTGAAGATAGGATATTTATATTCTGGATTGTTTATTGTAAAACGTTTTGGGCAAATAATCTGAATAGCTCTTCCACCAGTTATATTCTTAAGCAGTGTTGTAACGTTGTCAGGAAGAGAAAGAACAGAAAGTAAAACTCACCATTTCGTCCAACATTTTATTCTGGTATTTGACTTCCGTACCAATGTCGATGGACAACTGTAAATATCAAGCAAAAGTAAATATTACTCTTTAAATAAAAAAGACAAAACTGTTAGTTTCTGACATGTAAACAACTAGGTTCAAGGTTCATATTCGTTATTGTCATATGCACAGTAGCTACAGAGTAGTTACAGTATGGCAATGACTAGCTCCTTCAGCAATGCAACATAAACATATAACAAGACAAAAACAATAATAAGAGCGCAAAAAGAAACAGAATAGCAATGAAATGTTACTGGAAGAGTAAACTATATACATGTAAAATAGACTAAGATGAGCTAAACACAGAATGTACCTTTATCAGAGTGGACAACACAGATACTCTGCAGTATATTCTGTAAAATTCACCAAATACAAAAGCATTTATCAACTAAGTTACTTACACTTTTCAAAGCGTTGACTTTAGCCCTCAGTCCCTCCTGTAGATGTTCATTTTCCTCTTCATACACACTGTAGCCACTTGCTACATAATTCCCAGGGCCTCCTTCACCTGAACGAAACGATAATTAATATACAGTTTGTTAACTTTGTTGTCTTTACTATAAATAAGCCCTGTAACGTTCCACAACAACGATCATTCAATCGCTTTTAATATCAATAACACCAGCTGACGTAGGCTAGCTGTTTGCTAACTAGCAAGCAAGCTAGGTATTAGCTTTAAATTAAACATGTACGTCTGTCTCTTACCCAAACCAGCGCGTCTCATCTTGAACCACTGGCGGTAATACTGTCCGGTGGTTTATGTAACGTGGACGTAAACAAATGTAGACAGAATAAGCTAGAAGGTAGAGCTAACGGTAATCAGGTAACTATGGTTAGCTAGAGCACAGCAAACGCCACGACATCATACGGTGGCCGAGGAGGACAATCCTTGTGCGATCAAACCGCATAATTCACGTTACGCAATGAGTCATTGATAGACTACATGCAAAGCAAGATCACTGCTTGATCTTTCAAATGTAATTATTTCAAGACAATGTTATAACAGTGATTTAAATAATAAGTCATACAAATAAGATAAGTTAATTTAAAATAAAGTGTCTGTCTGTGCAGTTTATAGTTGATTGGGTTTGTGTGTATCTCATATTGAGCTAAGAATATCCACATTTAATAGAGAAGGTAATTCCGTCATTGTTTGCAGATGCTTCTATTGTGTCAAACATATATATAAAACAATTGTTTGCCAGCCATGTACAAGTAGCTTATTCTTCACACAAAAAACTCCATGGTCCAAAGCTTGATTTCCATATAAAAGAAAAACAAATATCAAGACAAAGTGCTGTAGTTGAAATGAAAACAACCAATTTTCAGATTTTTAAAACATAGGTCCCAAAGACACAAACAGCAATGGGCTAATTTCCCTTTGCTGGGACCAACATATTATTATATTGAGAAAATTGCTAAGATGTTGCTTTTAGACACAGACAGATTGTTTGCTTTGAACATTTTGTAATGTTACTACAATAAAATGGAGACAAATATCCTTTCCGGATTGAATAATGGGGCTGACCGACACATCCGTCTGAGCTGTGTAGGATAGAAAAGAGTTTCTCAATATTTCCAAAATCCTAAAGGTGCTATTTAGCAGTGATTAGATTTTCTTTTCCCTTATACATCATCCCTCAGCTTGCCTTGTGCCAATATTGCAGGAGACAGCTAATATGATATTGGAGATTACAATGACTTTCATGATGTTAATTTATTCCGGTTCAATATCTTATAAATAATGACAACTTTAAGCTTCTATCTACCATAGTGCATTTCAATGCCCTATCACTCATCTTTTTATGTATCACCCAAAGGCTTTGCTGCATGCATGACCTTGACAAGTGTGTCAAAGTAACTGGACATATTGATTGAACTGTGTGTGCATCCCATTCTTTGTGGATCTGAGAGGATTGGATTTGTCCGATGGATCTTAAGAGTGGGGAAAGGCATCCGGACACACACACACACACACACACACAAACACACACACACACAGTTTGGCCTGATTGTATACAGATGCACATATGACTTAGCAGTCCTGTGTGGACAGTTAGTATACATCTGCTATACATAATATATGCATCTGTCCATACCTCCTCATTCAACAGTGTAAAGTGTTTAAATACTTTCAATGTATTCCAAATATGTATATATTTCACATCCTCAAATCTTTATTGTTGATATTGTAAATATTCTTCTCTCTTTTGCACTATTTTATTTATCTTATTTGCACCATGTATGTGGAGTTGTTGGAGGAGCACGCGACATAAGATTTTCATTGCCAACATATACGCTGTATCTGCTGTGCATATGACAAATAAAACCTTGAAACCTTGAAACACGTTAAGCTGTTTGTTACTGTGTGCCTTCTCAAAATGCATATACTATGTACATATTCTTAAAGTGTTTTAAATGTCTGCATCAGATTTCCATCGTATGGGTTCATTAAAAAAATGTTCTACAATGAGTACAAATATATAGAGTGTTAAGATATGTCAGTTTATTATGTTTTACAATTTGACAAAGGTTTTTCAGAGTCAATACTTGTTATGTCATCGATATCTTCATTGAAAATACTCTTTTTCTGGCACAGAGTTAAAGAGAGTATTAATACCTCTTGTATATACAGTAATTAATTAGAAGCATAACTTTCTTGAGTCCCTTTGGGTAGATTTCAGTTTGACAGTACGTTGTGAATTCACAGTCACAGGCACAGGCCTGTTGACATGTAATTGTTTGTCGAGATGTTAAGCGTGTTTAGGTGGCTAGAAATCAGTTAGGGTAATCATAATCATAATCAGTGTTTGAATTATACTCTCCTTTCTAAAATTGGTGTTCCCATACCGGGAGTCGAACCCGGGCCGCCTGGGTGAAAACCAGGAATCCTAACCGCTAGACCATATGGGACCTGTGTAGCAAGCACTATCTTGTCATCAACATTTCAAACAAGAGAAACTGGCTAACCTTGTTCTGTCCAAAGGTTAAACAACCAACCAGTTGTATAGACACGTTGTATGTTGTTTGTTTGATCAGTACAAACACTGTGGAAAATCAAGCCTTTATGGTGCGTAATGGGCCTGAATATTTCGTGTCTGAGACCAATTGTCAGCCAAGATAAAGGTCCTTGCAAAGAATCCATGAAATTACACGAATATCTTTTATTTTTGCTACAATATTCTATTTTGTGTTGATGTACTTTCTGTTTAGCTCTGGCACTATAGAGGTGCTGCTTTGCAGACTGTTATATTTAGACAGAGCTGGGCTAACTGTATACCCCTGTTTGTAGTCCTTAAGCTAAGCAAAGCTAAGATTAGCTACAGAAACCTGGTCCAGATATATATTCAACGTACATATAGAGTGGTATCAATCTTCTCATCTTACTATGCAATCAATAATAATGTAATAGTATTCTCAAGTTTTGTTATAAATTGGAAAATAAATGACAGAAAATGATTGATGAGAGACTTATGCATGTGTCATACTGTGCTCATACAGTTGTGAAAATAACGTTCCAATAAATGATCTACTGTATGATGGCTCAAGATTAGAGGGATATTCCCAAGTCAGTTAAGTATGCTACCGTTTGGAAAGAGGGGCTATAATTAGCTGAAAATGAGAAATGCTCATAGGCTATCTCACTGGATACTGCTGATGCTTAACAGTATCTGCTCGCCCTGATTAGCATAACTTCTCCTGAGAACGAGCAATGGATGAGTCAGATGACGGAGGAGTCCCAGTGTAGAGGGAAACGTGCTGGAGGATAGATCAAGAGGATGCTATTGTGCTTCCTACTCTTAGTCTCAGGAGAAAGGATTTTGATTCCCACACTTATTGCTTTGAACTGTAGTTTAAAGAGCTCTAGCAGCCCATTAGCCATGCTCAGAAATCATTTGGATCCTAAATAGAGGAATGTGTTGTTCAGAATGAGGCTAAATCTGCATTCATTAGTAAATGAGTTTTAATGAGATTAGAATAAAACTGGGTGAGTTGGGAGACAGTGACAGAACTGTGAATGAGAGGATGTGGGCTAAAATGAAAGACAAGCAACAAACTACATAAAACCCCTGGAGCCCAACGTATTGTATTCTTAGATAATCTACTTAAACTCCGTTAGATATTGTGAAATGTAATTTCATGATCCTTTTTTTTCATAAAACCTTTATTCAATCTCGCCTTTCAGGGCAGTTGGTTTGTGTTACCTTCACTTCTCAGCCAATCACCTTCGTCCTCAGCAGGCCAACCATCTGCCTACAAGTCAGTCAGATCCTTTTGGCTACAACAACCAAAGTCAAAGTCTGCATGTTTTTTTTTTCAGAGAGTTTTGCACTTTTAATTTGAAAACTTACAACAAAAGTGAATGATACTTCATTTTCATGATAATCGGTTTTCTTTTCCCCGAAAAGATGGACAGTTGAGTCTTTAAATACATAGGGTCAGCGATTACACCACATGGCTGTAAACTGAGGTACGCTGTCCAAACTCCAGATCACTATGAAGCATGACTCTCCTGAGCTCTGAAAGGCTGGTGTCTATTGGGAAATTATGGAGGAATCTGTGTGGATTCTCTGTAGACGTGTAAAGCACATTAGGTTAAATATTGTGCACCATCATAAATTCCATACTTAATTTTCCACATGAAAAGAAAAGCTTAAGGAGAAGCTGTTTCAAAACATAGCAGCATCTGCCGTCACACCTGTAAGAAAACAAAGCTCTCTGTCAAACCTTGACTAAATATGTTCTCTGATAGACAGATGCAGATACTGCATGTGTTTATAGACATTCGATATGTATTTCTTTAGGTTTCCTATTTCCCCAGGTATTGCCATCTCTCATTATTTTGTGTAATCCTAAATCATCAATGGCTTTTGCAGGAATGGCTAACAACCATTTCTGCAAATGAAGCACAACCGAAATAGATAATTGACATTGAGCGAAAGAGGTTGGGCAAGATCATGGCAGACACGTTCCTTTCTCATATTCATCTATTTAAAAGGTCACATTTTAGCTTCATGGCTTTTCCGTGCGGCTGAATTCCTTTAGGGATTCCCCGTCACTCCTAATGACCAAAACTATTACTCAAAGTGAAATAAGTTGTCACCCTGTTGGATCCTTAGGATTATTCACTTCTCTCATCCGTGTGTGTGTGTGTGTGTGTGTGTGAGAGAGAGAAAGAGAGAGAGCTGACAACCCCCCTTGTATCCTGTGGAAATGGTGCAACATTGCCCATTTAAAACACCTAAACATATGAGCTTCATGTCTTCATGTTCACATTGAGCTTTTATTCATGGGCTGACACTAACACTGATTCCCTTGCAACACCATTTACAAATAAAATGAAATATTGATTCTTTTGAGCCTTGCTACCCCCCGACGGGGACTGTATTTAAGTGGCTTTGTTTTCATTCCTATTATGATATTGACTGCAAAACACTTCTCTAACAGAGGCCATTTTATTGAATGTCATTTAAAGTGAATCTGATTGCAGAACATTAATGTCTTCTAATCTGAGCCCTGATGTGAAATGCACACACACACACACACACACACACACACACACACACACACACACACACACACACACACACACACACACACACACACACACACACACACACACACACCTCTGATACTCGATCTTTTTCTTCTCTATCTGCACTTAATGCAGAGCGTATATATTATCAGTGGGCTGAATGAACAGCGGTTGAGAGACAAAACCTGAGCTGTTTGTTTACAACCATTACTATTTGTATGGTACACTTGAAACCATAACAACACATATGGGAAAAAGACATTCATAAAGTTGTGTTTCCATTATCAAATTGTTGATGGACTGTTGCACTCATCAAACAAGGATACTTTGCAGGACACGCTTTCCTCTCTATTAACTACACAGATGCATTGAGACTCAAGGCCACTGCAGGCTGTTTACCTCAACACATGATGTAACAGAATGTAAGTGAATCTACACCTGGTGGAAATTATCCTGCATATCGTAATCATGCTGAAATACCTTCTCACTTTGCATGATTTGCGGCGCAGATGTTAAAAGTAATAAAGGACAACTTTAACACGGACACTTTAAAATCCCTTTAAAAAAAAAATCAAATTATAAATACAATGGGAATGATACACTGAGAACAACCCTATTGTTCTTTTAGTCGAAACATGTTTTTGTTTCAGGCCATTGATTGAGCTAGATGCCCTGGTTTTAAGACTTATAACCATTATATTTAAACCATTTTTTATTAAATCTGAGCAAATAGTAAAACTTGTCATTATTTTATATGAGATAGACTGTTTCCCCAGTGTGAACCATTTACTGTGGTTAATTGTTTCAGTAGCCCTTAATAAGTTCTCCCAACATTTTCTAGGATATGTTGTATTCCTTATGGACATTTTGTCTGGTGAATCGGTAGTTATAGCCTTTTTTCTAGTTGTGAGTTACTCTCTGTGTCAGTGGTGGGGGAAGTATTCAGACCCTTTACCTCAGTAAAATAGCATTTGAATAATATTTATTTTCTCGTCCTACACCTAACATCTTCCTATGAATTCATACAGATCAATGCTAAATATATGCAACTCCTGTTGGGAAACGACCATGTGAGTGTTACAGTATTACACATTTTATAATCAGAGCATTTTTTCTGAAGTATGTTTGGTTTTGTTTATACATTATAAATCCTAGCCTTTCCTACAAGTGTTGGTCAAACCCTTCTAACAATGTGCAAACTGTAGTTGTCATACAAGTTGGTTATTTATATAAAATCATCAACTTAAAACATATTCATACTTCTCAGGAATTTTTTTACCAGGAAGTGACATACAACTAATTTATAAGAAGTGTGGTGGAATAAAGCGTTCATTCAGTAAGTAGTGGAGAAAAAATAGCATACACTTACAACCATGTCTGTCATGTACTTGATTCAGGCAAACACAGACCCACAGGATGTTTGAACGTCACAGCCTGTTTTGGGAAACACTTCCAGTCATCAACAAACCTTTATAGACTAAACAAATGTAATAATAATGTAACCCAAGTTTAATATTAGGTTGGGACATTACTTCAAACAGAATGAGGATACTGCTCTTGAATCTTGTCTGCCAAGCAGGTAACGCATTATATAAGTACAGATAGAGGAACTGGCTAAGCAGCAACAGTGAAGCATGGTCTCTTTTAAAATCAATGCACAGGAATATAAAGAGCATTTAAATGAATAAGTGTACTTGGTTGCATTGGCTCTTTTCAGTTGCTACACTACACTATTATTTTCTTAAACCTTGAACAATATTTGTGTTTACTTCAATAAGGTCCTCCCAAGCATATGTATTGCGTAGCTGTCCTTTTGACAGTTTTATCCTATAAATAACATTAAAACTTGGTATGCAGCAATGCATCATGGCCCCCAAAAAGGAAACAGCCCCTTATGGTCTGTAAAAGCCATTGCTTTCATTGGTTTCGATGGGTCTTCCTGTCTGCAGGATCACGCATGGTGTTTAAAGTCACCCACACACAACCGCATGTCTGAGTTTTCCTGGGCTTTATAACTCTTGTTTACAAAGTCTAAAAAAATAACAGGGTGCGGTAAACATCTAATTCACTTTGCAAATCTAATAAAGATGTTGATTGCCTTTGTTTGGGAGTCATCCAAGAAAAATAACAGGATGGGAGGAATGCTGGTTAAGGTTTTGTTTTTCTGCAGTTTATAACGTTTTTATGGTCCATTGTCCATTTAAAAAAAAATGTTTACCCTTTTCAGTGTCAGGGGGAACTCGTATATAATGAATCATAATGATGAAAAGGAATGAAAGGCACTAATTAGCTTCTTCTGTTTGTTCACTCGAAGCAGAAAAGTTTACAAGACCAAGAGGTGCAATTCAGCTGAGTGAGTCATCAGCCAGCCAGGAGCAGATTGAGCTTGTTGTCTTTTGATTATGTTAAGAAAACATTTGTGTCATCAGTCCCAATTCATGCAGTCAAGTTGAGCTATTTGATTCCAATGCGGTCGGACGAAAGCTTCAATGTGCAAGCTAGGTTTGCTCTTGCCTAGTTTTGATATGGAAATCTTTTACTTTCAATTAAATGGTGGAGAAAGTCCTGGAACTGACCGCACGGACGTGCTGATACACCGCTGAATTATTCGCTGCTACCACAGACCTGACAGCTTTCTATTAACCGCCATGAATGGGGTTTATTTCCTCTCAGCAAAAGACGAAACCAGAGGAAGCCTACCCTGATGCGAATTCCATTTTTAAGGCTAACTAACACGCCAAAAACCAAATCACAATTTTCTGCACTGCTGTTTTCCCTATGTTACCATAGCTTTGGTCTGCTGCACCTCTCCTCCCTGCAATGTGTCACCGCTCTGCTTGCCTTTGTCCTGCTATAATTGAGTATCACAGGGGCTCAGTTCCAGCACCCTCTTGCTCGGCATGACAGGCTTTGACAAGTAATTCATAGTTTGCTGAGTAGTAGCTATGAATTACTATGCGTTAATCTCTCTTCAGGGATGAGGCATAATGTCAAACCTCCTGTTTTGTTGCGCCTGTAGAATACTTATTGTGACCAAGGCTGGCCCAGGTACAGTTTATGCATTTATGTCCAAGCAGGAGGGGCTTTGGGCAGTGTTTAAAGAGCGAATCCCCCCTGAATTACCTCAGAGGCAGATGTGAATTACAATGTAGGGACCATATGGTGGACATAATGAGGCTTGTTTGCAAGTTTCACACAGGGAAGAGCAGAGCAATCTGCTAAATTAGGCAATATTTTCTATTGCGTGCACTGTTTATTAGGAAACATTATTTTCACAACACTATAGTGCACATTTTGTCCCAGTGCTCTGTGACCTGCATAGACATTGTGAGACACTGCCACAGATTACTGCTAATCCATACAATCAAAAAAGAAAGCCACACAGCTGAGACTAAGCCATAGTATGTATTTACTGCACGTCCTATCAGTCTTTATTTCCTTTTTGAGTTTTATCTAATCATGTCTTGTCGGATTTTATCTTGTTTCCCCTTAAAATTCAATTGGATCCATTGTTAATTATCGCTTTGAGCAGCTAGAGTAAAGCCAGGTTTTTTAACTTCATTGGTAGAATCCTGTGGAATACAAAAGCATCACATTCAATGAATTGAATTGTCAAATTAAATTCAAGGGTAAGGAACAGAGCTTTTGATATATTGACATACATGCTATTCTCATTTGCATTCTGCTGTTAAATATAACCCTCAATGAAGCCTTAAGTGTTTTTAAAGGCTTTAAACAGAATATCACATCTGAGCCAGTTATCAAAGTAGCTTTCATAATGGTGAGGGTAAGCTTTTGTTTTCTGAAGTTTGACTAAAGTTATAGAGTGACTCTGAGTTCACACCACCACCCTCTGAATACACCCGGTATCTTCAAAAAAGAGAAATAAGTGTGGGAGGAGCAGTCTGATCCCATGCTGCCTTTTTCTATAACATCCTGACCCACTTTCCACACTATAAGAACTGTAATCTGATTATATAAGCCAGCACAGGTATTAGTTCGGCAGAACTTTCCAAAAAGAGCCACTGAAATTTGTCATAGCCGAGATGGAAATCTAAAGCCGGGAGCCATGAAACTGAACAGGATTAATCCTTTAACTAATGCTGCCTGCAAATGTATCAGGACATGAGTGTAATTATAGAGCTCTGTTTAAAATCACAGGGTTAATGACTCATTCCTTTTATTGTGAAGATAACAGCACTATAAAATCACTAGTATAGCTGAAATCTTTAACCATGATTGATTTTAAGACGATCCCATCACTCAGTGCTGTATTTAATAATCCTTTTTTCTCTCTCTTACTGAAGGAAGATCAACAGTGCCCCCTAGTTTAATGTATGAGCGGGACCCTCTTTACTGTCCGTGCTCTGAAGAACATTCATTCATAACGGCAGGGCATATAATTAGATAGTTCGTATATTAAGATTGATTGACATAATGAGTGATCAGCACGGTCAGTCTGCTCCTGCTTTGTCAGTGCACAGACATCAACATAATGCTGTCAGGAATACATTAGGCATGACCTTCATGGATATGTCGTTGCTGGTAAATATTTCTGGAAATGGTTACACATACATGGAGAGAGTTTTATTTAGGCAGACACATCCTAATTAGACTTAGGTCAGCTCTTCACAGACTTGTTAATTCCTCAGATGGCATGCAAATGTCTGCCCACCTTCCCCTGCACGGCTGAGTCATCACAGCACCGTCAGGAGAGGAAACAAACTGAGAAACAATCTTACTCTGTCTGTCATTTTGATTGAATGCAAACACAAGTCAGCCTGGGTCTTTAATATATATTTATAAATAATGTGTTTTCTAATAACATTTCATTGGAAGCTTTTAGCTGGCATATTTTATCTGCATTTGTTTGGTAAAATGAGTCTCAAGGTCAATTTAGAAACTTGAAGCTAATTCCTGAGTGTTTATTCTAAATCAAGCCGCAAGACAGTGTTTTAAATGTCAAGGGTATTTCTGGCGCGCTGAGGTCTCTCGATACCTGATGTCTCTCGATACCTGATGTCAGAATTTCTGATACGTGTTGTGGCGACACCTGGAAGATGCTTGACGTCTTATTGGTCATCTTGATTGTCAGTACTGTAATTTCCTCGTTATGTATATATTCTGTACACATGGCAGGAAGAGATGTCCCTCCTCACTTGCTCAAGGTTTTTTCCATTTTTCCCAATTAAATTGAAGGAGGAGTTTTTTCCTGATCTGAAGTCAGGGTCAAAGGGCTGTATGCTGAATAGATCTTAAAGACGCTTGCGGCAAACTTGTGAGTTCTAATATTCGGCTTAGTAATTGCCTTGATACTGAACAGTTACAAGAAAGTAGGCCTATATGGTTAGCTAGGAAGTACTGAATCATGCGACAAGACTTAGGCTACAAGTCCCAGGTTACCTTTTTCACAGTATATCTGATGGAAGAAATGTGCTACCAATATTAACAGTATACAGTACATATCATTGAAGTAAGACTGCGTGTGTTTGCATCTTTTAACTAAACATCTGAACCGTCGCTGAAAGTCCCAGAGAAATGTTTTTACTGTGAAGTGAAAAGAATGGCGCAGGCTAAAAGACACAGGAGATGAAGTATACAAAACATCACGGAAAGCCTCTGTTCAGTTTGTAGAAGGGTTTACACAGTCAAGGGAAATGGGGAATATTTATGCTATTTCAGCCAGGAATCATCAACTTCAAAAGTCATTTTATACTGTGGACAATATTTTCCTATCTCCTCTCCTCTTGAGAGTTTCTTTCTGCCTATATTAAACATGCTGCATTTATTCAGGATTGAGCAATGAAACACTGTTTGAACTCAACGCATTTCTCTTTTCAGTTAGTTCACAGGAAGGACTCCAAGAGGAAAATTCACTTATTTGAGTCACCATGCTGACAAACTGACAAATTCCTCTACATGCCCAAAAACGAGAGATTTTTCTCCCGTTGTAGAAGGTAATAAAGGACAGAAGGCCAACATCAGTTGCAAAAATACAACGCAGCGTTTATCAGGCAACCCCATGATGTAATAAAACACCACAGTGTAATGAATTGATCAATCACCTCTACTGAAATGAGGCAGGTCCAATTGTCTCATGCAGTTCGCAGCATGCACACGGTGTATATAAAGGAATCCTGGGCTCGAGTCCATTTTCATTCGTTAATGACTCTCACGCAAACTAAATGGGTTTAATGTGTGTCCTGAAGACACCCCAAACACATGGGGAGCAATCTGTTTGTTAGGAAGTGAGAGAGTCTCAATTTCCCAAACTTGTATTGATTTACGGATTACTTAGTTCTCTTTATGGCTTGTAATGATGCTTGTTGGAGTAGTATCAATCAGAGGGTTTTTAAGCATTGATGAGACAACATAAAGATGTTTGTCTCTTTCTTTGCTTGGTTTTTAGTCGTCCTTCTACAAACCCGAGCTTTACATTCAGTGCACAATCTTTTCTGCGACACTCTCTTCCAGCAGTGGAGATGTGCCTCAATTTCAGTTCCATTCTGTTTTCTTGTCACAGTACATTTAAACATGCCTACGTCAGATGTGCAGGCTCGGGGACCTGACAACAGTTTTTGTATAAGGGACAGATGGTTGGGGTGAGGCTGTGGTCAGAGGAGTCATAGTGAGGATGACGGTAATGCCATTAGAAAACAAGATGCAGGCAGATGCAGCTGAGGCCATAATGTGAGAGAAAGTTGAGCAGTTCAATCCAAGGCCTTTTCCATATTGCCTCTAAAGCCACTGTATCTAATCTGATGCCCTTGTCTCTGTGGATTTCCATTCAACTGTGCTTTGAAGTGGACACAAGGCATTTGCCAAAGACAATGCACATGAAGCATGAATGCAAAAGAGAAAGACACACATCATTTATCAGACACAATATGACATCAACAGTGATCACAGCTTGAATGTAGGCAAAGAAGAAAATCAATGAGGCTGATTCTGACTGACAGGATTATGCTGTGCTGTCACTGAAAGAAAGACTTTAGATTGATCAGTGAAACTTCTGCTGGTTTGTTCAAGTCTTTCATGCATGCATGTCAATCAGCGTCAAAAATGTCTTCAGCAAAATTAGGAGAAATATGTTTTATGACAAGAATCTAAACCTGGAGAAGGTAGAAACCTAATTGTAATTGCTTGCGAGGGAATTTAATTTCAATTGTGTCTGTAGCTGCTTAATCTTTCCCCTGTGATAATGTTCTGCTCTATGCTTGGAAGGTAATTTACCAGCTCCTTATCTTCCATAGCCAGGTTGTACTCAGGTCTGAGCTGGAAGTCACAGAAGACAGAAATGGTACACTGTTGGCTACCTGAACCAAGCTCGCTACTATTAAATTCTCAAGGAAAAACATGATTGACAGAGCAGCTTTGGGGGGAAATGTGAACAACTTCATGATTGATTCAGACTGAAAGCTATTCTTTTGAAGGAAATGTAGTATCGCTCAAATATGTGTTATATATGGAGCAACTGGCTCTCAAAATATCAGATATTTATACAGACGTGGCAAGAAAACCACCATCTCACAACACTAGTTGTGTAGCACATGCCAACATTTCACTATTCATTATTTAAATTAATTGTGTAGAGTTTTGTTCTGTTGCCCCTGTGTTTCTCCTCCCCTTCCAGCTGTGTCTCGTCTTGTGATTACCCTTGTGTATTTAGTCCCTGTCTCCCTTTTGTCTGGTGTTCGGTCATCGTCATTTCTTCCCTGATCTTGTCCAAGATACCTGCCTGTTCCTTTCGTATTTGCATAAAGAAGTTGGCTGATTCCCTAAATTAAACGTAGATATATTTTTTACTTTCTTTTTAATGCTATTTTATTTCTATTATAATGTACAATGCATTGTCTTATGTTGCTGCAACACAAACATTTACCAAATTGGGATCAATAAAGTACTTCTTTCTATCTATATAGACTTGATTTCACACAAAAGTAATACTGTCTCTTTCGATAAATAAATTGAACTAAAATGTACCTTTGTTTTAACTGCTATAATACTGAAAAACAACACAATACCTACTAAGTGACCAATTATTTTTTACCTCAGCGTTATGGCAATCCAATTAATTAGTGACTTAACTTGAGAGTCACTTTTCCAACAAAACTATGTACATGTTTTCTAAATGAATACTGTGTAAGAACACAAGTTCTTCGTGTCAAATCTACACTAATCACCTGAGGCCTGGGTGTGCCATGGACTTTCAGCAAGCTAATCAAGTGTTTGCACAATTCCACTCAGGGTGAGCAGAGGGACGCAGAAACTTCCGACCCCCTAATGGTCTTGACCCAGGACTGATTAAAGTGCATTGAGGACCCAATGGACTCTCAGTGTGAGCGTATAGGACACAAATCTATGTATGTCATTCTCTTTGGTGAAAAATCACGCCTATGTCCGTAATAATCCAAGTCCACCACAGGTAACCTAACGTTTAGGACTGAGCAATCAGAGGCGACAGGTATAGCTAACACAGGAATGTCACAGACATTGTTGCACACAGAAAATGTTAACATAGATTTTTCATGAATGATTTACAGTAAATAACTACTACGAAGCAAGGTTTGGGTTATAGCTATTCATAAATTATTAAGTTCTCGGCTAGTTTAAAACTGGTGGTCTGCTGAATCAGCTTACCCCATTTAAACATGGGAAGTCTTTAAAGATTTAAATCAATAAAGATTTAATAAATAAGTTAAAAGGAAACCTATGAATCACAGTCTACAGTATCAAAAGTTGTACACAGTGTTATCATGATGTAACATCCATCCATCCATCTTCTCCCGCTTTTCCGTCAGGGTCGCGGAGGTAACAGCTCCAGCAGAGAGCCCCAAACTTTCCTTTCCCTGGCCACATCAACCAGCTCTGACTGGGGGATTCCAAGGCGCTCCCAGGCCAGCGAAGAGATATAATCCCTCCACCTGGTCCTAGGTCTACCCCTCGGTCTCTTCCCAGCTGGACGTGCCTGGAACACCTCCCTAGGGAGGCGCCCAGGTGGCATCCTCACTAGGTGCCCGAACCACCTCAACTGGCTCCTTTCAACGCGAAGGAGCAGCGGTTCTACTCAGAGTCCCTCCCGGATGACTGAACTTCTCACCTTATCCCTAAGGGAGATGCCAGCCACCCTGCGGAGAAATCCCATTCCGGCCGCTTGTATCCGCGATCTCGTTCTTTCGGTCATGACCCATCCTTCATGACCATAGGTGAGGGTAGGAACGAAGATGGCCCAGTAGACAGAGAGCTTTGCCTTCTGGCTCAGCTCTCTTTTCGTCACAACGGTGCGGTAAAGCGACTGCAGTACCGCTCCCGCTGCTCCGATTCTCCGGCCCATCTCACGCTCCATTGTTCCCTCACTCGAGAACAAGACCCCGAGATACTTGAACTCCTTCACTTGGGGTAAGGCTTCATTCCCTACCTGGTGTGGACAGTCCATCGGTTTCCTGCTGAGAACCATGGCCTCAGATTTGGAGGTGCTGATCCTCATCCCAGCCGCTTCACACTCGGCCGCGAACCGATCCAGTGAGTGCTGAAGGTCACAGACCGATGAAGCCATTAGGACTACATCATCTGCAAAAAGCAGTGGTGCAATCCTTAGCCCACCGAACTGCAAACCCCCTCCCCCACGACTACGCCTCGAAATCCTGTCCATGAATATCACAAACAGGATTGGTGACAAAGCGCAGCCCTGGCGGAGGCCAACCCTCACCGGAAATCGGTCCGACGTGCTGCCGAGGACCCGGACACAGGTCTCGCTTTGAGAGTACAGAGATTGGATGGCCCTGAGCAGAGACCCCCTCACCCTATACTCCCGCTGCACCTCCTACAGTATCTCCCTGGGAACCCGGTCATACGCCTTCTCCAAATCCACAAAGCACATGTAGACCGGATGAGCGTACTCCCAGGCCCCCTCCAGGATCCTTGCGAGAGTGAAAAGCTGGTCCGTCGTTCCACGACCAGGACGAAAACCGCATTGTTCCTCTTCAATCTGAGGTTCGACAATCGGCCGGACCCTCCTTTCCAGCACCTTAGAGTAAACTTTCCCGGGGAGGCTGAGTAATGTGATGCCTCTGTAATTGGCACATCTTTCATAAAAACAGTTTTAGGCCAAACCATATATTAAACTGAATCCATTTTAAATATTTGAGGCCATTTATATTATTGAATATGTTTGATTGCTTATAAAAAATCCCTTACAAAGATAATAAATTATGAATATAATGTAGAAGATCAACATTATTCCTATTTTCAAAGGTACCAACAACATGTTTGATTGAGCCAGTCCAATCAATGTCAACCAAACCCATCTGTTAATGTTATGATGGGAAACACTCATTTGCTGTTTTGTAAAAGGTCGTAAAAGACTCTGAGTTTGTGGTAATATTCCTTGAAAGTAGAATCTCAAAGCATACTGCACTGCTTGTTAACGATGCAAAATATCCACCAAAGTGCCCATTACCCATCAATTAAAATAAAATCTTTAGAGCCCTACAATTCTTTATTCCTCCTCAAGCGCACATTTTCAGCTAACAGAGCTAATAACCATATGCATGATAACCTAAGTGTCCTGATGGCCCATCTGTCTCTAGCCCACTGACCTGTGCCCCTCTCCTCCCTCACGCGTGTCTATGAAGTTCTGTCACTTTTCAAAACTAATCTTTATGTATGGATGCTGTCGTGAGCATCTGACCGCATTTGCAATTCTAATGTATGCAGATTGAGCTTCCATTGCCTTATAGAGTCTCCTGGTGACTCTTGAGTGACTGAACAAGACCTTTGGTATATACAGCAAAGCTGGGGAAGGGGAAGCAAACCCGGCAAAGACTTTCTGAGCATACCGTACGTCAGGCTAGATTTCAAGAGCAGCTCTTCTGGAGAAAGGAATTTAAAATTATATCTGACATCTTAACTCTGCTTTGAAAAAGACATCTTTCATCACAGACCACATATGGATTCTTTTAGTGTCAGTATCAATAAACTCATGTGCCACTAGTCCTATATTGGTAGTGTTATTTGACTTAAAAAGCAGACGGATCCGAAGAATTCTTGGCAATTCTAGAAAGATATGAGGTGAGAATATTGCACCTAATATAAAAAAGCTTAGGAATTATGATATGTTCTGAGAGAACCCGCTGGAGCATTGCTTCAGCAAAGATGTCATTAAAGCGGTGTCAGTCAATGTCACACTGTTCAATGGAAACCCAGAAAAAGATGGACAACTCAGGTAAAAGGCATAGTGTGGTGAAAGGGAAGGGGAGCTTCAGTAAGACATGTAAAAGCAACATGGCCCTGCAGTGCAATTTTATAACATCAATGTCACAGAGTTTATAAATCATATTCAAAAATATTTCAATTGGAGCAGAAGCCAAAATCTAAAGGTGAAAATATATGACAGAAGGGGGAACAAAATGTTGACATACTAGTTTTAGTAAACAGTTGCTTATCACCAATTCAGCAATTATGAAGCATTATTTGGAGCCCTGTTTCTAATTAAAGCAAATATTTACTTTCTTTTAGCTTGTGTTTGGTGTTTGGTGTTTGGTGTGCATCAACTCCTGAATGAAATTTCTGTCTCTTCAGCTTCAAAGTGCTTTACATTTAATTCAATTTAGCTTACACTTTTGTTCAAATGCTCTCCTCTGTTCACCAGCTGATGGCTAATTGTGTATTTCTGCTGGTTGTTGCATGGTTGGTGATGGTGTGAACAGCTGCCTTCTGCAACTGAAAATGACACAACTAGAGCGGTGAAAGTGATCCAAAACAGTCTCAAGCCTGACGTCATGTGCAGAAACATATTTGAAATGCCCAATGTCACATGGTTTCATCTTGTCCTCACATAATCATTTGATATTTTCTTGTTAGGGAAGCAGTAAAGCAACAGAAACTGGGTTTTACATTATCCCGAAAATCCGCCAACACAGAACTACTAATAAATAAAACAATTGACCTGCCACAATGACAAAACCAGGAACATACTATACAGTGGCTTGGCCAAACCAGATAAAAAACAAGGAGTAATTAAGATGAACTCAATCCCCCCCCTTTGACATGGAAGCACGTGGTTTGTCCCAATTTGTCCCAATTGGCTGCTTGCAGTATTTATCCATCCTCAGCCCTCAGCCACACCTTCTGCTGAACCAGGAAGTAACCTCCCCCAACGACCAGGGTAACTCAATGACTAAAAAGTCATCAGTGCAAACAAATACTTGTGTTAGCTTTGCTAAAATTATTGTCAGGTTACAAGCAAATGAAGAGTTTACCATGTTTACAACCTGTGGAGTTAATTTGTTGGCATGTTTTAATGCAACTGAAATGAAGCAAAACCACTGGAGCCTCCAGTCTGGAGGTGAGGGTGCCGTGTAATGATTTCACCCTATGAAATGCAATGGAAAACCTACCTTGCCAAAGCGTCTTGATACTTGTTTTTCTACTACAGTATTAATTTGATTTTGTATCTGTTGTTCTAATGTCACCACTGACTTTGTTTATACAAATGTAAACTTTTGTTACATTAAGTACATCCCAACAGCAACATGTGATTTATCTCAACCTGCTTTATACCTGCTTTTCTTTTTTGTCCGACAGAAAATGAGAAAATGATTTATTGCGGCCATATTTTACTCCTAAACGAGGTCTGACAGTCTTGGCAACCCGTCTGTCATTCTGCATCTTCAGAGAAATACATAGCCGCAGGAGAAAATCTAAAAAATGATTGTGCGGACAGACAGCCGGGTCACCCTGCACTCAGAAGTTTTAGCTATTTATTCAGATGGTCAGAAGTTCACAAAGCTTCAGAGAAATATTTTGATGTGATTGCAAATAGCCTCAGAGAGAAAATCCATCTTCTACCTCAACATGATGCCAGTGTGGATAAATGTGTGCCATAGTCAGCAGATAAGTCAGTGTTTTGAGACAAATCCAACATGTGGAATCTACAGAATTTTCTCCAGTATAATTATTTTACTATGCAATATACATTGAAGGATTTTAATATGCTGGGGTTGTTTAAGTTGAAAGTGGGAAAACAAAATGAATGGAGCGCTGTTTGCAGATGTTTATTTGTGCTTTCCTTTGAATAAAATGACTTTACTCCGCTGCCCAGAGCAGATGAGGCTTAAGAGGATCTCATAGGAGTGGATAAAATGGATTATGTGAAGAGCTATCATTGAATTGGCAGAATAAATCTGTGGTATCATTGAACAATATACACAATATCCGGCTGCTCCAGTAGGGATATATAGAGAACAACAGATCAGACTGTGGCTTTTATGGAAGACAAATACAGTACTTCATTGTACAGCATGTGATGCAGTGGCACCCTCCAGTGGATAATGTGACACTGCTTTTTACAGTTCCTTTGTGGAGATGGAGAACAATATGATAATGGCTGTTTGATTGTATAATGCTTGTAAGAAATATGCATGCAAAATGTATTCCATGCATGCTTCATTAATGTAGTTACAGCCATTATACACACCATATTAACTGCACAGATATGTTACAGTTTCCCCGTGGCAGTTCCACAAGCTCTGTACAAACTGTAGAGGAAGAAAGGGGGTTAAAAATCCCAACATAGGGAGTGTCGTGTTTATTGAACATTTTAACCAGGAGAGGATGCTGCTCTCTCACTCATGAAAACAGAGAAAGACACTAAAAGTATTCCAAGGAGTTAAGAGAGGGAAAAAAGCCTTTGTCTGACAGCAACAGAAACAAGTTCCATAGAAAATGTACATACACAGCTTAAGCAGTTAATTCAAATGCAGTCGTTTGGCCAAATGCTTTTTGATATGTCAAACATTTTATTGGATGTCAATTTGAGAAGAAAAGTTTAGAAATGTTGATCTTGTTAAAACTCTCAGATGACTCTTAAAATGTTTGCCGTTTGTTTTTTTATCTTTCCTGTTTTCTTTCTGCCATTTATTTTCATAGCAGTTAATTTTTCCTCTTCCTTCTCTCTCTTTTTTTTGCCTTCAGATGGTCGGGGCGGTCCCTAGAAAGGATTGTGGGAGGCGTTCAGACACTTCACGTCTTCCACTTTGTTGCCAGAGGCGTTTGAGGTAAAGAACTGGTGTGATTCTCCAAAATATCTTTAAATGTGGTAATGAGCAGGTAAGGAGACGTACAGTTTAGATCATTGTAGCCTTCTGGAGCTTTAGTAAGAGACTTCAGTCTAGACAACAGAGGCTGGGATCAAATAGTATATTATCTGCATTTGAATTCCCTTATTGAGTTGGCAATTGTCTTTTTTTGTATTCATTGTAAACATGGTTCACCAGTTGTCCACAATGTGTTGCGTCTAAACATCAAACGTCATTCTCAGAATCCCCTGCTGATAAATCTGATATTTCCCAAAATGTGGTTCTGCTTGTTTGAAGCTACACCGTGGAGGAGCAAGGTCTACCTGGCCTTAAGGTTCTCTGATGGATCCAGAGAACCTTAAGGCCAGAACAGAGCAATAGACCATGATATTGCTTATTCGTTTTGTTCAATACCATCAAAAATGTCTTGCTGATACATAAAGGGGGATTTGCATTATGAAAGCTATCAGAAAAAGGAGGATGGGGTAGTCCTTTGTTGTGGATTTAATGTTTAACAAGAAACACAAAACACCGAGAAACAAATCTGGCATTCAAATCTTAAATTTATTAAACCAGGGAATATTGTGAATTTAATTGCAAAGCTGCTTTTGTGAGGAACAAAGAAATAATCACGTTGACAATTCCTCTTTCAAATGAAACAATAAAAGGCAAACTTCACAGATTAAATGTCAGTATTTTTTTTAAAGTGTACTGCGTTTTTTTTGACAACATTCTTCTTGATCTGATCCAAGAAGTGATTGATCCCAATACTACTATAGACTGTTTTTTCCAAGTCAGTTGCGCTTTTATCTAACGTAGACCATGCAGTGTGTTTATGGGATCAAACTATGTGACTGTCCGACAGCCTCGGCAAAATGAGAGAGTGCAGATTGGTGAAAATGGCCTGTGACCGAGACGTTGCAGCTGAACCATCACTGCACCCATAATGCAATGCTGTGTGGTCACCAAGCTGGCATTTAGACTGCACGGAGCACAGGAAGTAAATTCATTGGACTGACCCTGTCTTCATCCCTGCAAAACCCACATCACATGGAAGAAAGGAAGAAAGGAAGAAAGGAAGAAAGAAAGAAAGGTGTCGTCAGAAAGGCTGCAGAGAGATAGCGACAGTGAAAAAACAGAGAGGCAGACTATGGTCAGATAATTGAAAGAATTACAGTGAGAAAAGTAGAGCAAGGGAATGAGGAAGAGACTGAGAGAAAGAGGGAGTGAGACAGGGAGGGGAGAACAGGAGAGACAACGTGGCAGGAGGTTTCGTCCGATGTAGTCTCTGGATGAGATGATAGGGCTCCGGGTTCATCTGAGGATGTGTGCTGGTAGAAAGCGCTAACCCTTCATAAGTGTGCTGTAACTAAACAGTCATTAACTTTTAAACCCCTTTATCTGCTGTTTGCACTGCGGCAAATGGGATTTTTTGCCTCATGCAATTTAGTTTTCACTATCTATTTGACGCTATACCAAACAGCATTAAGTACAGTTTAATATAAGAGAAAATGATGTAATAGCAGGACTTTAATGTAATGCATGAGTATTATAGAAGAAGATTGCTTTAGCCCAAACGTGGTATTTCCAAAGCCCTCCTGTCTTTGTATTATTTCTGCTTGCAGTCAGACTTTATAGCAAGGATCAGGCTGACGTGTTAAGCGGTAACTTCCTGTTTACTCCAAATAAAGGACTATGTGACTGCTGAATAATCAGAGCCTCTATAAGGTCACTGCATATTGGAGGTTGTTGAATGTATACAACCTTTACAAAAATGTGTACCAGAAGTTTGACCTTTGACAAACTACTTATGGACTCAGGTTATCCTTGTTTCTTGTGGTTCCCGACTTTTATCCATCAACCCTTCAAAGGCTTTTGGCTTATGCCAGGAGAGAAATCGCAATCAATCCACCCCACCTTATTTTGGGATCTGGGTGCTAATGTAGGAAAGACTTGATTTATAAAATGCGCAAAAAACGTCCAACAATGATTTCAAGAGGAAAGAGGAGTCCCCATCAGAGTGTGTGAGAGGTAATATAGATGCACTGCAGAGCTGACTGCAGGTAATCGCAGGCTTCTCCTCTCCTTGGCCCACCTTTCAATTTACATTTTATTGCTGTTGAAAGTGGGAGATTTTCTTAACATGCAATCACAGGACACGTGCCTGTAAAGACACGGTATGGCTGGCTCACTCACACACTCCCTTCACACACTTCACAGCACACAGGTGTGTGTGCAACACAACACACATCTGTTTTCCTGCTGTACAATGACAGTTCAAACTTTACTATGTCAGTCAGAGTAAGTTCAGCAACATTTTGGTTATTTATTTACAAAAAGAAGTAAAAATAAGACTCATCCCCTGTTCACTTTTGAACATATTGTCACATACTGTAAAAGCTGTTTTTTTTTTTTACAGATTAAAGCTGCCAGCTCAAAACTTGATAAACTAAGCTCAGTTTTTTACTTTTTACTTTTGCTTTGTTTTTGGTTAACACGTACAGCCAACATATGCTTAAATTTATGTTGAAGTATATTCTCCTTTTTCACCGTACCAATTTCATAAAACATCATGAGATATTTAAAGAAATAATTCTATATATGAAACATCAATAAACTCCCTTTCTTTTGTCTGTACAAACACTGTACGCTATGCCCAACAGCCATTCAGTTAGCCTAGTTTACCTTAGCCTAGCTTAATTTAGCTTAGTTCAGCTTAGCGGAAAGATGAGAAACTAAGGGGAAACAGTTAGCTTGTCTCTGTCCGAGGGTATATAAATACACCCACCAGCATCTTGAAAGCTCATTATTAACATCTCATCATATAAAATGTTTTGTATGGAGTCTTGTTATCTTCACACAGTTGCCAGTCACTTGCTTGACTAGCCAGTTATCGGCCAAGAAATAGTCCAGTATATTCAAACTACAAGTTTGATGTTAAGTGCAATTATTTTTGTCTGTGGAAAGCGAGAGGATATCTGTCCCCCGAATCTGGGCTGTATGCTAAAGCTCCCATCCCTCATCAAGGAAGCAAATATTTAAAACATACTAATTGCTAAGTGCCTTATCAACAATGATGAAAACTGTTAAACCTGTCAGATTCCAGTCACGATATCCACCAACCAATCACAAGAAAGCGTCATCCCCATTGGAAAATCAAAGCAAAAGCTTAGAAAAGAGGTGGGGGTTGAGTAACCAGGGAGCAAAGAGTCTGTCTGGGTGGGACAAGGAGGAGTTGGGAAGGGTGGGAATGTGGCGGGGCGGCAAAAGGACCGAAGGAGGAGGAAGAGGAGTGGCTGCAAGCTCATGCAGGTTTCTTCCCCTCCACTGTTTTTTCTCCCATCAGTGAAAGTAATGCAGCCCATAAGAAAAGTCCTCCTCATTATCACCTCCCCTTATACTGGAGGTGGGTTTACCCCCCCAAAGGTTGTCATTCATTGACCCACCCACTGAAGCACCTGGGCAGATTCATCCCACCTCCCCCTTCTGACCACCAGGGTGGGAGTGGAAGATAAACAACAACCCTTTGGCTAAAGAGATTCCACATAAGCTTCATTCCTTTCCTGTGCTGAGTTTTGGTTCCACTGTTTCTGACACTGCAGGCTGAGACAATCCAGCAGTGGGAGTCTGAGCTCAGGAAAAGAGAGAAAGGGAAGAGGAAAAAAGGCATGGGGGAGGGGAGAGGTTTGGACTTTTTTAAGATGTCTGTGGAAAATGAATCATGGGGGCCTGCACAGGGGGAGATCCAGAGGAGAAACACATCTGGCTAGAAAGAAAAAAAGAGAAGAATAGATTTATGCAGAGAGCAGAAAACGCATTTCCTTTGAGGCAGTTAGGAACGTTTAGGAAGGTATCTTAAATGTGAGACATCATGGTTTCCATCAGATAAATAAGGAAAAACAAATTTAAAAAGAAGATAAATAAAAAATGAAGACACATAAGTTAAAACAGTGACACATGAATAGAAAATGAAAAAAAAATGATACCTTGAATTTTCATTTCTAAGTTTAATGTCATGTTATTCTAAGCTGGAGTCTCCCCTCCCTAAACACTGACTGTTCTCCACAATGGGCGGGCAGACACGGGGAAATGCAAACGCTGCCAGCTCTTCATTTACTTTGGTTGCTTGGGCTTGTCATTATAGTTTTTATTTTTTTCCCGTTCCCTTTTAGAAATTGGTTTGCGCCACGAACAGCAGACAGCGTCTCAGGAGTCTGCCCCAGCCACGTCATCTACAGGTCTGTGAAGGGAAATGATCACTGTGCATCGCATCTTTATAAAAAAAACAGTCATATCATCAAAGTAAGAAAGAGTCTACATTCCATTGTGAGGCGGTTTTAACCCCTTAACATACATATTCTCTTTTAGTTCCCCCTTCCCTGAAAATCCTCACAATCAATACTGTGACTGTGTGTATGTGAGCAGTTCAAAGTCTGCATTGAAGCTATATAAGGTTTATGCAATATTCAAACCAAAGAATCCATATTTGTATGGCTGCACCCTACCATCAAATCTTAATATTGTTAAGTGGTGTGCATCATTTTGACTTTCCCAAAATGAATTCATAAATGGCATCTTTGAAATTGTGCTAACATGATTTTAAAAAATGATTTTACAATGACTACCTGGATGATTGTTTTGCAATGAGTTATAGTTTTACTTGGGCAAAGAAAAACCTTAAATACTAATGCTATGTGTTAAAGCAGAAGAAAAATACAAAGTAGAAGAAGGAAATTACTGACGTGTTGGAATAAGATCTGAGGCCAGAGGCTGCAGATTTTGAGCTCAGACTACAGGCTCGCTTCTTATTACTTTCTCAGCAATTTCCCTAAAACTAAAATCATGCAGCGCTTTAATCTGTAAAGCTCTGTAAAGATATACTTTAGCGAAAGCTGTGTTTTTCTTGTTCTTTCGTATTCCAGATTCAACCCTTTAAAACTGGACGTAGTGGGTGATTGAAGGAAGATGAAAAGTAAAAAAGGTCAAACATGAGAGATCTCTCTGACAAAAGCTCATTCTGTCTTCGACGCATTCACACTTACACAAACACACACTAATTAACAAAGAAAATGACTAAAAGTGATATCAAATAACAGTTAGTGTGTGTAAAGGAGCTAGTGTGTGTGTTGACACTGTAGACCCCAGGGAGCAGTTAGAGGAAACACCCCTGATTCCTGCTCAGTGTGGTCTTCCTGTCTGACCGGGCTACGAAAATACTGAAACATGGCCACCTCGTGTGTGTGTGTGTGATCTTGAATTGAATTGATACCGCGGTTATTCACATGCCAGTCAGGAAGGCTAACTATATGCCACTATAAGATCACTGCGTGCTGAAAAATGTCATTCAATTTAGAATAAAAGCTGGATTTGGTTCTGCTTTACTGAAGCGAGAATAATAGAGAGATTAAGTGAAATACAATATATGTTGCTGAAGTTGTAGAGCAGATCAAACAGTAATCGCAGCATGACTGGACCGATGATAACAGTTTTCTTTTTCTCATCCCTAAACACTGACTGATCACGCAAACAAAGTCCTGCTACAGATTGAAGTATAAAATCCAAAGCGAGTAAAATATTGATGTATGTGTGCTTTAAGGGCACCAAAACTGAATATGTCCTTGCATGCAAGTTGCATTAATGTTTACAAAAGATCATTTAGATCTGTGTTTTCTTGGGATATTCATCAATAAGAATTAAGGATGACTATGGAACCAATAACTACAGTATATGTGTATGTTTTTGAAGGGAAACCCTGGTTGATCCTTTTCTGTGCTCAAGTCCCTGAGGAAGGGAAAGGGGTCACATTTCACAGCAAATAGCAGGTCCTAACACATCTCCGATCCCAACCTAGTCAGGGCTGACAAGCTAAGTGTCAAACCTCCACAATGTGAACCATCATGATAACAGAAAAAGTAATGATGATTGGGCAGGAGATGGTCTGGGATTGATAGAAAATATTGAGATTGACAAAAAAAAAGAGGAGGATTTCATTCAAAAAGTGGCAAATCCCGTTATTAAAAAGGACACAAAGCATAACGGTGTACCGCAGTAGCTGTAAAGAGAAATTAAACTACCTGAGCTCAGATCTTTCATAGCATGTGTCTGAGTTATGAGAGGAAAGAGACTGATATCATACAAATCATACTATCCTTTTGAGAGCCGTTTTTTTTATTAAACCACTTCAGCTTCAAAGTGCTTTCTTCCTTTTATCCAATCGACAGATAAAAATAGAGCTCAGGGCTATTTCTGATTACAGACATGAACCTTTTGATAAATAACTGCAGTTTCATTTCAAAGACCCAACGATGTCCTTCTTACAGTGTTTATTCCTTAGTCCTAAGAGAGTTTCACATTCAAACTTCCCGTACAAACAAATCAAAGTGTACGTGTGATAAAGAGCTGGTTGCAGAATCACATCTCTGTAGTGACAGTGAAATGATGAAACAGGACTGTGAGGCAGAGTAAAAAAAAAAGGATAAACATAAACTCAATACACGATATGAGGCTTTCATATTGTTGTCATCACATTATGTATGAGTCGTATAAAAATAACATTTTCTGGCATGAAAAATGTTATTTATTAAAGTGCACTGCTGACTTCAGGCTCAGTGGATGCATCTTAATGATCAAACACATATCAAATACGACACAACTCACATTTGCATAAAAATATGATTTACACAAGCAAGCCTTTTCAACACAAACCCAATAATATGTTTCTGTTTGATAAAATGAAATTACCCCCCCCCCCCACCTCATTTTTGCTGTCTCACGAGTCAGGGCCTGTCTTCTTCAGCTCAGAGTGTCTCCCAACCCCCCCAGGCAGACCGCCTATAGTCTTTTATCCTGTCAGAGTCTGGGTTACTCAGGTCACAACCGAACAGTAGACCTATAATCTAGTGTCTTTGTCATATTAATAAATATATGTTTAAATAGTGTACTGACAAAAAGATGATTAGAAGACATGGAAATGACACAGGCCAAGAGAGAGGGACATATATTATGGGAGATTCAGGAATTGGAATTCTCCTTTTAAATTCACCCCTTCAACTTCTCTTTCTTTTATATAATGCATTTATATAGTGCATTTATTGTGCATGTATGTTCTTTTCTCCTCCTCTATTCAGCTCCTGCTTCTTCTTCATTTAAATGCATTTGATTATCATTTCTGTAAGATACAATGAAACCCTTTCCTCAATCTTCACACAGTTTTTTTTATTAAACCTCATTTCCCTTTTTAAACTTGAAAACACGGACGTGGTGTCAGGATGATAATCTTGTTTTGCTTTTGCCTTTAACATTTTTACCCAGCAAGATGTGTTTTTTATTTGCCCTCCTGCGTGTTGCAGTATAGTGTGTGTGTATATGTGTATGTGCATCCCATTTAAATTATTCAAAATCACTGAGCACCTAAAATAACTGCAGGAAAGCCATGTATGTTCTCTTCCTCCTCCTCTAAATCCAAACCCAGCAGTGGACACGTGGAAGGATTTTATGGTCATCATGAAGTTCTGGGCTGAGCAAGAAAAAAAGAAAGTCAAAGAAGGGCTGGAGAGAAGGAAAAAGAAACGTTTCTTTTTTTTTTTCTAAATGCAGACTCCTCCCCAGCATTGTGACTGGCTGCAGGAGATCATCTGGTCAACGAGCTGAACTGGGTGAAGTGGGGAAGAGCAGGCGCGCCCTGAAAGCTCTAAAGTGTGTGTGGCATGTGTGTGTTTATGTTAGACACAAAAAAAAAAGGACAAGATGGAGGAAGACTGGAGGAAAAAGAGACGAGAAAGAGGGAATAACAGAAAAAGAAACAGAAACACTGACTTGTTTTGTTCTATTTAATGATAATATGAACACACATTTGTTCCTGAGCATCAAAAATGGGAATTTTAAGAACAAAGAGGAAACATTTCTGCATTGGGATTGACTTTTAGCTACAGAAGCTGTACAGAAGGAAAAGTGTGGGTATGTGTGTGAGGGAGTGAGACGAGCCCCTACCTGTCCCACTGCCCCACGTAAACCCTGGAATGACTGGGAGTCAGTATAAGAGTCGAGACCACACGTTGTTTTAACAAGGGGTCTCATCCATTAGGCTTTACTGTTGTTATAAAACCAGCACTCAGAGCAGTCTCAGCAAACACCTCATTCTTTCGCTCAGTGCAGGGTGCAAGGCCATCATACCTGCAGTGATATAATCAAAGTCAGAAGTAATTAAACACATTAGCATAATTTACCTGCTGTAATCTAGGGTAACCTGTATGACGTTAATTAACCGTCTGAAGGCCACAAGGCAAAAGCATCTGTTGAGCTGTGCAGAAAATATTCATTACTGAACACCTTAAGGCTTGAAAGTAGATAAATTGTGATTGTTGAAACTGCACTAATGGGGACATCTCTTGGAAGATTGGTCAACTATGGTGTTTCATAAGATACCTCTAAATTCTAAACAATAATCAATGTTTTTTTTAGGAATATACTACAAAAGACATAATACATTCCTGCATAAAAGGGCAAACCTTTGAGTTAATTAGCTGAGAGTGAAAACACTGAATTTCTCCATATAAATAAAGGGACCGACATACTTTGAAGGACTATATCTGCACATTTACTGGAATGCAACAAATGAAGCTAATTGTTAAGTTAGATTGATACAGGTATTACAATACATATGTAGCTACCAGCAGTTATTTAGCTTAGATTAGGTTAGCATAAGGGCAGAAAAAGCCTGACGCTGTCCAAATTTAACAAACAAATTAACGTGTTACCTATATCTAAACTGTACAGTTAAAACAAAAGATATATGTTGTGTTAATTGCAGAGTTTTTGCACACCAAGCTACTGTAAACTTCTGTATGCTAGCTGTTTCCCAGTTGTTTCCCCCTTACTCTTTGTGCTAAAGTCAACTAATTTGCTTCAAGCGGTAGAATCACTTAGCATAAAGTTAACAAGTTGATATCAATCTAACTTTCAGCTTGAAGAAAGTTCGATTGGAAGCAGAGAGAAAGGAAAGCAGAGGCAGTCGATCTTAACCAGATGTAGAGCTTTCACAGTGGACGTCAGCCAACAGGCATGTACTCATGCTTTAGCTATGTCATGGGCTGCCTGCAACCCTAAACCTCCCCCTTCCTTTACTCTCTCCCACTCTCTCTCCTTCTCTTACTTTTAACTTTTCTCCCTCACTCACCCATCTTCCAGCAACCTCTCTAAACCAGTGTTAACCCCTTTCTCTCTTTATCTCTCTACGGATTCCTTTATGCTCTGACTCATCCACGTACTGCATAAACAGAAGTCTGACAAAGGGGGGACGTGGACTGTGTATTGTCTTGATAAATGCAGGTCATGTATTTTGTCTAGTCCTGGTAATAAGTAGGGTGGCACATTTTAAGGACACAGCTCGGAAATGCAACAACTGGTTCCATGAAATGCCAGCTTCAGCGTAGGATTTTTGTCTGACTAACTGAGTTTGAACAGACGTGCAGGCTAGCTTTTGCTATGATGGTGATTTTCCATCCAGCACTCAAGAAACGAGAGAGAAAGGGGTGGGGGGGGGGGGGGGGAGTGAGAGAGAGGGAAGGCCTAGACAAAAGAAACTGGAAAAAAAATAAAACCATCTGTAATTCTCAAGTGGAATTTCTTCCATCATCAGCCAAACCTTCAAATGTAACCAGCAGAGGAGGTCAACACACACACACACACACACACACACACACACACACACACACACACACACACACACACACTGGCCTGGTGATGTAGTGGCCTTAAATTAGGAAGACTTCCCAATGTTACATGAGCTAATTTGGTAAAAAGGTATATTTGATGTGCACCAGGAGCAAATCGTATCTCCCTTGCAATTAAATAATGTAACTTAAAGATAAAGATTGAAAAAATATTACTTCCCGTTGTATTTGTTACATGAAATGAAGATCCTTTGAAGTAGTTCTTCTTCTCAGATCCCACTTTGACCAGTAAGTGCGAAAAGAAAGGAAGGTGATGAAGGTATTCAAATAACCTAAAGAAACACAACGTTGCATCCACCTCGTATTGATGTCATCAGGGGAGTCCAATTATAGGCTGGCGGGGGGCACGGATGTTGCTAATGACTAATGTGGGAAAGTCTACCCCTGCCACTTTAAGGCTCAAGTGCCTACCACATGGCTCCATGTAGATGTAATGCATTCCAGGTGTGGCAGAGACTTTTTGTAGCTGGAAATGTATGTTCAAATTTAAGTTCACTCTCTCACAAACAAACAGAAGACTGTGTGATCTTACAAATTCTCCACACAGCTAAATTGTTTTGCATTAAGAAAGGCTAAAATAGGGAGTTTCTCCCCCTCCCCCGCCCCCCCCTGCCTGAATCACCTCCATTGGACGTTGATTACTTACACGACAGTGACATCATTATGTAATACTCCCATTTCCATTGACTAGTGCTCCAACACATTGTTTTGGCTAAGGAGAGCGACATCCTTGTCCCAGGAAGGACAGACGTCCTGTGTATAGATTAAATAGATATTCGTTTATAACATATACAATCCAAACGATAACAAAGACAATGTGAACATGTATAAAAAGAGAAAAAGATGGATCAATGGTGCCGCCAAAGAGTGAACCACACAGTTGTTCACAGCTATGCAAAGGTATATTCAGAGTCTACACAGGAAACATAAAGCATTTCAAGCCAAGCTACAAGCTCCCGTAGAGCAGTCTGTAACTCGCATAAACTCTGAGCAATTAGCTCATTAGCAAGTTGAACATGATCCCATTCCGTGGACGTCCTGCTGTTCCTGGTGCCTTCATTTCATAAAGACTTACCTTGAGCAGGTCTGTTTTTTACACAGAGGGAAATTATAAATGTATTTAATTACATTCTTCAGTGCTTTGTTGTTATTTTCCAATTTCTATGAGCCGAAACATGAAGGAGATAATTAAAGGCTTGACATTTAATGATGTACTCTGATGTTTGTGGTTTTCTCATGTTTACATTATCATACAATGCCTACTTCCTTTTCTTGTCCACCTGTGTAGTTCAAAAGGCCACGCTGTGCCATAGTGATATGAAACCATCTCACCTGGACAAACCACAAAGCCACCGTGAGGCCGGGCTGTCTGTGAGGACTGTAATAAACATACTTGTTCTGCCACTAACTTCCAAACAAAGCACCTGGGCCGCTCAGCAGGAACTCACCTGGAGATTTCCTGCAGGCAGCCACAGGTTCACCAATTAGTGCACTCACTTTCCTAAATAAAGTCTCCCTAAAGTACCAATTCCTTTTCATGTAATAATACCAAACAAATACACAAATATACTTATGTCACAGGTGCTTTTATTCACTTCCGTCCCTTTATCTTGCAACTTCTGTTTCCATACATTTTTTACATACATTCTTACTCTTTTTTTAATTAGTGCTAAAGGTTTAGGGTTATGGTTAACAGGGTTTATAAGATAAGATAAGATGTACTTTATTGATCCCAAATTGGGATTTTTTTTTGTTGTTGCATGTAATGCTACTTAGTACTTGTACTCTACTACATTTTGATGGTAAAATATTGCACCCTTTATTCCATAGCCTTATTTACTCTTACTTTGCAGATGTACAGTTGATAGTTCAGTAAACTATCTGAATTCTTCTAAACCAATGATTATTTTAGTGACATTTGTTTTCAGTCACAGAGAAGGAAGATATTAGTCCAAATAGTTGATATAAAATGCACCGTGCCCAATTCTGGCCTTTTTCCTGGGCTTTGAAACAAAGCAGTGCGAATCCATATCAAATGCAAACAGCAGTGCCTCAAATCTCTCCTGACGCTATCACAGGACACAGAAAACTGCTCCCTGCTTGAGTTTCCTTTTTCTGTCTTTTTTTGTTTGGCTCTGCACTGTGTTTTCTCTGGACAGCAAACCCTAACATTTGGACTGTGATCCAAAACCTTGGATCCAGACAAGCTGTGCTACAGGCAGAGAAGAAAAGAGAGGGAGGGACGAGAGGAGCACTGGGGGAGGAGGAGGAGAAGTGATGATGTGGAGCTTGTGATACTAGAATATAGTCAGATTGAGGAGGATTTTTAGAAATAATGAGATAGAGAGAGTGAAAGGGATGAGTTAGTACGCCATTGTGTGTCTTCTTGTCTGTGAGTCATACACACATACTTTGACTTACTTTGATTTCCCAACTTTACTCTTCCATAAATAATGCATTTTTGTTACCATAAGACAATTTCAATTAGTTTTGCCGACAAACACAATAAATATGAACTGAAAAGCAAAAGGTCTTTCCCTCAGTTTGATTGTAGATAGGAGGCAGTTTAAATATATCACAAAGTGTTAACTCAAGAAATGCAATCCTTAGTTTAATTAAACCAGTGACGAATTAGGAATTTGTGAGTTGAAATGAACATCTATTGAACTTGTGTTGATATAGGAGGTATCCCTGCAGGCTTCTCATTTAAAATACCTCAGATGTTTTGCAGTTTTTTGAATCAGCATCCTTTACTTCCAAGCTCCTCCTTGCAGAACAGCATATAGGGGTCTTGATGAGTCGCTCCTCCTGCTGTGTTCGAGTGGAGGTCCTATTGAATGTCTGAGGAAGCTCTTTGCTTTGTTCCATTTCCTGTGACACTTACTAAACTTTTGCTGCTAACTGATTACCAAAAAACCTATATGTTCTATATGCAAAATCTCCACAAAAGTTGTGTGTTGTAAGTGGAAACGCTAGTATTATTTACAATGAATGTATTGGATATGTTTTGACCTTTTAAGGATATAATCAGAACAGTGAAGGAAATATTTTCTTCAAGGTTCCCGTCGTGGCAGATCCCTTATTGTCAATGTGCCTCGTAAATGTACATTTTCTATGTGTCTTACCTGAGCTTAGCTTGCGTACTACTCAACATATCAGCCTTATATTTGATGACCTATCTTGTACAGTTACAGCATTGATTGCTGACACCTCACTCTTCTTCAACAAGTGGTCCACAACTGCTTCAACAGCAAGAGATCTGCACTCAAAGTATGAAACCATAATGCAAAATTAAGATTCTATTCACAAGGAAGTGTTGCTTATTAACAGAAACAGATTCTTGGGGATTCATTTTTACACATTGACCATAGAGACCAAAAAGTTTCCATTCCAAAGATATAATGCTTATATCGACATTTTCAGAAGTGATTATAGTGTCATCACACTTGAAATGTATTCCCTTCTCTGGCCCATTGAAAATAAGAATAGTAATCAGTAAGCTTTGCCCAACAATGCTGGGGTGTTGGATTTAACACAGGCTGGTTTTCCTGCTGCCGATAGGAGATGTCTTCCACCCATAGCTTTAGCTTTTACTGCAGCAGCCCTCCTCCCACTGGCTTAGCGGGTGGAAAAAGTGACACAGCTGCTGAGTAAAATGCAAGAGGTAATGCTGCTCCCAGACACAGTGATCAAATGGAGACAATAAAGATCCCAGAACTTTACTTTCTTTTGCAGGATTTATTCAGAATAAAGAAACTTAGACAACTGTTATTTAAATAAACACAAATAAGGACAAGATAAGTGACTTTGCTAACTGTATAACATAAAAGTGTTACTAGTGTTAAAAACAACAACACATGGAACACATTCAACTGTGAAGACACATGTAGATGCTGTTCCCAACCCCCCAACATACACACACGCACGCACGCACGCACACACACACACACACACACACACACACACACACACACACACACACACACACACACACACACACACACACACACACACACACACACACACACACACACACACACACACACACACACACACACACACACACTCTGCACTGGAGCAAGTCTAGGAGTCAAGTTTGCAGTTTGCATGTGCAAACCATGTTGGCACATTCTTCACCCAAAATACCACATTTTGGAAATGGGAATTTCGACAACTATATTATAGATTAATATTATAAATGAGGATTATTTCAAAGACAATAATGGCAGGAATGTGGTTTACTTAAAAATTCTGGCTAATATTTTAAAGGTCAGTCCAAAACATTGATAAAAAGCAGGTCAGACGAGTTAAGATCAGCTGTGACACGCGCTGTCTCTCTGTCCCCAGGCTGTGCCATTTTAACAACAAGCTCGGAAGAAGTTCAAAAGGCTGATAGTCCTCACCAAACTTCCACCAGGTGTTTTACATGGCAGGTGGAGGTTTGATTGGTAGCAGGTGGCAGACGGTTAGAGTCCTCAGTTAAGTTCGTAACCCAATAAAGGCAGAGCGCAATCCATGTTAGTGGTTGACTGCAATAACAAATCTCTGCACAGTGGAGCCAATACTAAAAAAAGGACGGTGCAGCCAATTGGTCTCATTTCAGATTTAAGTTACATTTAGCATCATTGTCCACTGTTGTAATTGGGTACATGAGATAGTACTGTACTGTACATATAGTGCAGAGTGTTTTAATTGTCTGTATAGATAGATAGATAGATAGATAGATAGATAGATAGATAGAAGATAGAATCGGAGGATGAAACCCTCTTTATTAGTCACATACATGCACACAGCAGAGCACACACAGTGAAATTGGTCCTCTGCATTTAACCCATCCTAGTACTAGGAGCAGTGGGCAGCTATCGTGCAGCGCCCGGGGAGCAATGGGGAGGGGGGACTGGAGGTGTCCGGTGCCTTGCTCAAGGGCACCACAGCAGGGCCTAGGAGGTGAACTGGGACCTCTCCAAGTAGCAGTCCACTTTCCATATTTTCTCAAGTCTGTTCGGGGACTTGAACCGGCAACCCTACGATTCCCAGTCTAAGCCCCTACTGACTGAGCCACTGCTGGACCAGTATAAGCTGCTTCCATACAAAACATTTGGAGTAATGATGCCGTGGACAAATAGGCATGCTTTTATCAAAACAAAAGACTGTGAAGGTAAATTATTACAACCTCAACTAGAGAAAGAAGAAGCCTTTAGTGAAATGAGTATGTATCAGTGTCAGTTTGTCTGCTTGTCAAATCATCAGCAAAAAGGGCTTTGACCAAAATCCAGTTTATCTTGAAATCTTTCTGGTAATGGCTTTGTCTTGAGATTCTGCTATGACTTTAAGAAACGAAATCAATTATTAGAGGCATTGCCGTTAACAAGAAATACCCTATCACCGATGTGTTGAGCAAAGTGTATGTAAGAAAAGTAAAGAAATGTAAAGTATTTCTGCCTCAGAAGTCTTGCCTAGCTTTACAAGTTCCAACAGTTTTTTAGACCGTTCTCCTCCTTCCCATCTGTGAAATCATTCAAGTGCAGAGGAGGTCTGGTGGAGTCATTTTACTTCCTTGTTGTCCCACCAACTGCAGCCATAAAGCCAGAGAGGCCAGACGCTGGACCTTTCCCTCACAGAAACTCACAGAAAGAAAGAGGGGCATTTTCAATCTTAAATGTGAAACATACTTTTGAATCTCAGTAAATCCTCTGAATTACAGGGGGAAAGGAAAAGGTGCAGACTTTCCATTTGCACTTTTCTGATGTGCTATTCAATGTGTGAACGGGTTTGCTTCCACTGAGTTAGGTGGATTATGAAATCTCTGTGAATTGACTAGCAGTGATGCGAGAACACTCTGAATGGTTTTGTGACATCTGACGAAATATATAAAAAAGCAAAGCTCACACTTGGCAGAACCAGTAGAAGAGAGACATTGGAAATAAAAGAAGATAGAAAAAGGAGGTTTCTTGTTTGGCTTCCCCCAAATGCCTCTTCTTTCTTTACAGGACATGGAAAGGTTGAGGTCAGGCATGAAGGGGGTGGCATATGTGGGCCTTTAGGTGATGCGTGGAGAGTTTTTTTCTCCTCAACTTTGACCTCAGCTCTATAAATCTTGTTTTGCCACCCATCATTTTCACTGCAGGAACTCCACCATATTTGTGTGTTAGTGTCCTAAGGAAAGAACAAGAGAGAAGGAAGGAAATCCATTGCATTTGTTCTGCTAAATAGTATCTGCATAGAGAACTTCTGAAAGGCAGATGAAATCATGGAAGCAATATTCTTGTGGTATGTGGACCTGGGACTGTAGGGAAACAGCAGTTTCCATGCTGGAAAAAAAAACAAAAACCTGTTGGATACCTCCCTCCCGAAAGCTCGGCCAGTGGAAATCCATCTTACCGAGAAAAAACAAAACAAAAACTGGAGCAAATTTGCAGTTTGAAAGAGGTGGAGTTGTAGAAGGGAAGTGACGGGTAGACAGAGGTCTCAGGTGTCCATCAGTATTAATATTAATGTCGGAGTTTGTGGCGTTCACATCTTTTGTCAGGGCTTGGTTTTCTCTGAGGGGAGTGAGGATGCTACATAGCAACCCTGATGTTCCCTCTTCCAGCTCTTATGTAAACACACTAGTAGTTTTATGGTGCATGCTGTTTCATCAGAGACCATTTGTTCACTTGATTTAGGTATATATTGCGTCTTTACTAATTTTGTTTCCTTTTTCTAACTCTACCTCAGCTACCACAGCAGTTAGTTACTGATGGAGCGCATTGTCTCCCTTTTCTCTTGTGTGTCATCCGGGGCTCTGAGCGCATTTTCCCAGATGTGTAATGATAAACTGCTGTGTTGAACTCGCCCCTAACCAGCCAGAGAGAGAGAGAGAGAGAGAGAGAGAGAGAGAGAGTGAGAGAGTGAGAGAGTGAGAGAGTGAGAGAGTGAGAGAGTGAGAGAGTGAGAGAGTGAGAGAGTGAGAGAGAGAGAGAGAGAGAGAGAGAGAGAGAGAGAGAGAGAGAGAGTGAGAGAGAGAGAGAGAGAGAGAGAGAGAGAGACTCCAGACAGCTGAACTCACTTAAATGTGTTCCTCATATGTGCCGTAATATGGAAAAGATGTCTGCGCTCTCCCCTCCACTCACCATAGCTGAGCTCAGCTTAACCCTTCACCAGCCAATACGCTGTGCCTAAACAGGATTTAACTATTTTGCAGAGTGTGCAGGTCAGGTTTCTTTTATCCTAGCGGTGCAAACTGTGCCTCAAACATTAATCCAACAAATTAGAAGGATGTAATTGTTGTTACTTAAAATAGTTTTTAAAAAGTCTGATAGAGGGTAATAATTTAGGTTATTTCCTAACAGGGTTGTATGTGTTTACTGACACATATTTGTTCAAAATCACAATCTCATCAGAATCAGAATCAGAAATGGGTTTTAATGCCACATATATCCAGTTTTAATTAACTATATTTCCACAACACCATTTGTTGTGATGCTACGTATATATTCCAAGCGATTCCAAATATTAATTATAGTATATGTTTTTTGTAATCAACTGTTTCAACACCATCGCTTGAATAAAGGCACTGGTTGAAGAAGAAAAAAAGAGAAATTTGCCAACTTGATAAAACATCCGTTTACTCACTCTGCAGAGTTAGTTTGTTTCCTAATTGTCATTATATTTGAAATAACTACGTTAGCTAGTTAGCAGATTTGCAATAATATTAGAAGGAATAATGCGATCCCATTCCTAAAATAAGTTAATAAAACTAACATATAGGTACCTTTCCTGTGACAGTTGGGCCAACTTCATGACCCCCGAACACTAGCAATCGCTCCGGTCCCCGCTGTGTGCATCACTTTTTAGGATTCCCGATGTGTTGTCAAGTTGGTGAAGATGTTTGTTACCTTTTTGTGTTTTTTATTTGCATCGTTTTTGAGATTGTGTTGGCCCCTGTTGGCCACCATAGATAACTATTAAGAACTTGGCACTATTGGGGCGCTAACCATATTTTATATTCTATCAGAATGAGTAGAGAGAGGCTTGTAGAAACTGTAGCAGCGTGTTGTGAGCAGTGTTAACCAAACGTTACTCACACCAAACAGCTCTGCCTTAGTAACTGTAGTAACTTTGCCACGATATTTGTACCAAATGTCGTGGCAATTCAGGATTGCTCAAATACCACAGACACACATGCCAACCTACTGGAGGGGCTAGAGGAAGTCTGTAAGATTTTTACTTTATCCCTGCTATTGGAGAATATGTCACCCTAAACCTGACTGAACTCTGTCAGAAGATCAACTTGACTCTTTAACATATTTTTGCAGCCTTCAGAAGAAAAAAGCAAATACATTTATGGACATTTTCTTGCTCAAACTTTTTTTTTTCCTCTCTCCAACCACGACTCAACTCTATCTAGCAATTAACTGCCTGCCGTGGACTCTGGTGACATTGTACGTGGATATTTCTGTCACGTTTATTATGCGTTTGCTGACCAGACTGTGAGTCATGTGGACACACAGGCAAATCTAACCATGTGTTAGACCCAGCCAAGGGAGGTTCCCTACTTTGATTTTCTTCCTTTTGCTTTCTTCTTTTTCTGCAGTTCTCACATTCAATCTCATCACTTGAGCTCATTTTCAGAGAAGCTTTTCAGATAAAATATCTTCGCTTCAATTTTGATGTATCCTCAGTAATAAGTAAGATGCATGAAGCCACTTTATAAGGAGAAAAACACGTTTTTTTGACGTGATTATTAAGTGTATCCCAAGTGGAGGAGCTATTCAGTGTGACTCAACTTCTCCAACATGCTTCCATGTGTATCCTGACACATATTTATACTCTCCTTTACCCCTACCCCTCACTCCCTCCCCTCTACCAACCCTAAACTGACATTAGATCAGCTCTTCAACCCCGCCTCCTTGCAGCTCAAGTCTAAAAGTTCAAGAAATATATTCCGGTACAAACAGCCTGCAGATGTTGTTAACTAAACGTACAGAGACAAAGACTGAGCGATGGTGACGAAGGCAAGGGGAGACACTGGAAGGATACGAGAAACAAGGGGTAGGAGGGAAAGCAGGAAAAGTGACAGAAGGAAGGGAATGAGCAAGAAAAGGCGTAACATACACGCATCACAAACTTGGCCGGGGTGCTGTATAATTTGAAGCACTTAAAGTAAATGAGTGCTCCCTAAAAAGTCCTCTGCAGTCTTTTACCAGTTATCCCCCAGTTCCTTCCTTCCTGGGTGCTACAGAGTCAGCTGGGAGAATAATGCCAGTGGCTTCAGCATGCTCATATGCGCTCAGGCCTGTCTAGCCAAAAAGAGAGCTGAATTCTTTGACTAAGCCAGCCTTTTTCATCGTAAATGCCAGCAGCTACTAGGTTCTCCTGAAATCGAAATGGTGTTAAATGTTGATTATTGTACTTTCTGATTTCTGTAACTGACTGTCTGGTGGAGCAGTGATTCACCTCTTATTCCCTCAATAAAATAAAGAAGTAATGCTGTAATACTGACTGATTTGGGTCATACTTTTAACTGGTTGGTGGAAAAATCATTATCATGTTGGATATTTTCGCTTGTTGAAACCTAGATAACAAGTTAAAACTACCAAATATGTAAGGCTGAATTTGGTACAAACATGTGAAATGAGATCCACTATAAACTAAAGAATGTTCTCTTTGATGGGGTCGTGCAGACAGTAATAAAGATGGCCGAAAGAGTTCTTATAGAGAAATAACAACGTTTTTCTTTTGCAATTTATAACATATCAAAGGCAATATAAAACATCCATTCAGTCATCACATTCAGTCAGGTTGCTGCTGCAGCATTACCTGGTGTGCTATCACCATTGGCAAATAGCTAACAGCTGATTTTAACCAAAGTCAGCAAACTTAGGTAGATATTGCTCCGTGTTAGAGCATTAATATCATGTTATTATGAGAACAGAAACAGAAACTAAACTACTCAGAGATGATGCTTTTCATTCTTGTCTGAAATGCAAATGAATATCGGAAAATAAAAGGTAATCCAAAGGCTAACTACCACTGACAACAAGGGCCGCTGCTCAGCATTAGCCACAGAGTAACACTTTAAGTAACAATAAACTTGACTCATTTTGCATGAAGTTGAAGGAATATGCGTATTGGCTTTTCAGGAAGGGAAGTGAGATAGATTGAAGATGAACACTGAACTACGACAATACCACCAGATACTGGATAACTTAGCTTAGCTAAGCAAAGCGATTGGAAATATGGGGAAATAAATAGCTTTTTCCAATGGCATATAAGCATTACAATATGTCATATTTATGGTTGTTGTAAAGGTTAAATAAACAAAACGTAATGTCTTCACTCGCTGAGCTTTAGAGGTACTGGTGGACAGGGTTTGTTACCTATGTAGACTGTTCCTTCAGTCTTTGTGCTAAGCTAACCAGCTTCTGTCATATCACACCAAAATTGAGCTGGCCTAAAACCGGCACCATGTAAGCCACTAAATCCATCCACCCTATGTACAACTTGGTGCCAAGATGTAAGAGGCCTGCAGGAACTACTTAGTCTCATTGTACAACCCTGTACACTCCACATCCCAGGGATATTAATTAATCATAAATTTAGCAAAAAACAGTGTGATCATATTTAAGCTTAGAGTCGTAGTTTTCCGACAGTATTTCTGTGTGGAAAACTGCCTGGAATATAGGATAAGCTGTAATTTGAAAACCTCAACCGCCCCTGCATGTCTGCTGCAGTGTGTGTGTGTGTGTGTGTGTGTGTGTGTGTGTGTGTGTGTGTGTGTGTGTGTGTGTGTGTGTGTGTGTGTGTGTGTGTGTGTGTGTGTGTGTGTGTGTGTGTGTGTGTGTGTGTGTGTGTGTGTGTGTGTGTGTGTGTGTGTGTGTGTGTGAGCTGTTTAATTAGTGCCTCTCTATGTGTGTCCTCTCTATGTGTGTGAGTGTCACAGGGGGCAGTGTGTCTGAACAGTTTTTCTATATCTCTCTCTTTTCTTCCTTCAACTTTCAACCTTCAATCATGTTTTGATCTTTTCTCCTCTCCGTCGTCTCTCTCTTTGCTTCAGTCGGTAAAAGGATTATAGGTGTGTGTGTGTGTGTGAGCGCCCCTCCTCTTTAATCACCAACTCTCTCTTTCTTTCTGCTCTATCTCTGAACTTCCCATATAGACAGCTGCTGGTGTCTGAGTGTGTGGGCCACGTACACCCATATCAGGCACTTTGATTTACTGTATAGGAACATACGCGCAGACATCATTGTTTGGAATCAGAAGACAAAGATAAATCATTAAAGAAAGGCATTTAGAAATGTAATGAAATTGCCCCATGCATGGAAGCATGGGGCAATTTCCCGGTATTTTTGGGGTACCCTAAAGCTCTTAGAGGGAAGGCTATTATAAAGCAATATCAAGTGTTTTTGACAATTATTTCATTAGGCTATGGCATATTTGTTTCCTAGACAAAAGTATAATCGCTTCAGAAAACATTGTGTTCTGTTTTCCTGACAGATACTGACTTCAAGTGAATGTAGTACAAAACCTTTTTGGATCATAGCCACAATATATCATGATAACATCAGACATATTGCGATGTTTCACTTTCAAGAATGCAAGAATTATGCATTTTTATCCACGCATGCAGCAGTTGATCAAGTATACCAAATTATTTGTTGTGTGCGACTTTACTTACCAGCTGGCAGACAGGTTAACAGCCACCTCTGACATGAGAGGATCCCCTCCACCCATAATCAATAGCGCTTTCTTCTGCATAAGTAGGGAAATATGTGCATCAGTGAGTGAGGAAACAACTTCGACAAGCAGTGCAGCGCATCTGAAGGAATCTGTCTGCAGGCCCAGCTGGCTGAACTAAGGGAGACAGCACAGGAGTGGAGCAAGATGTAGGATTCAAAATGGCGAAGATTTTAAACATCTCAAGGACTGGAAAGTAATAAATCTTGTTCAGTTTTGCTGACTTAACCTTTACTATTAGAGATTTTTTGTTTCATAAATAACAGCAGGGCTAAAGGAACATTAAACTATGAAGGCAAGGACTTCTCTGGTCAATGGACTTCGACCAGAAATGTAACAAAGTGACTTGTCCAGCAGTGGCTCAGTAAGTACGGGCTTGGACTGGGAATCGTAGGGTCGCCGGTTCAAGTCCCCAACAGACATGGAATATGGAAAGTGGACTACTGGACTAAGTGGCTACTTGGAGAGGTCCCAGTTCACCTCCTAGGCCCTGCTGTGGTGCCCTTGAGCAAGGCACCGGACACTTCCAATCCCCCCTCCCCATTGCTCCCCGGGCGCTGCACGATAGCTGCCCACTGCTCCTAGTACTAGGATGGGTTAAATGCAGAGGACCAATTTCACTGTGTGTGCTCTGCTGTGTGCATGTATGTGACAATAAAGAGGGTTTCATCCTCCGATTGTATCTAAGTTACAAAATGACCTGCTTACCATTTGCACTTGTTTCCCATGAGAACACAGAAAATGTCTCTAGCTTTAACATAACTTTAAAGACTTGACTAAATCAAGAGCTTGTAGGTGTACCTACTCTCTACTCTCTCTCTTCAGGGATAAATTGCCCCAAAGGACAGCCTCACATGTCACATGTCAAGGAAGTAGCGATTAACCTTGTCTACTGGGAACTATACTGTCTAATAAAAATGCAAATCAAACCATTTGCAAGTATGGTTACTGGGATATCTATTATTCAGCAAATAACAGTGACTGCTTTGGAGCTAAAGCTGCACAGTTGATGTGTTTTATCATCATTGTGATGTTAATTTGCAACAGTATCGTATATCATTCAGCCCTTTTAGGAGATTTTGAAGTTGTATTTATGTTATTGTAATATCTGATAACATTTCTTCACGCTCATGATGCTTCTTTCTAACAGTAAAGTGATTTTTATTTTCTTCTAGGTATTTTCAGGTTGTTATTTTATGTACCTTTTGACTTTGAATATCTGTCCAAATCTAAATTTCATATCTGTTACTTGTGAAACGTGGTTGAATCAAGAGGGAAAAAAAGTCTGATGATGTGGAGCTTGCAGCCATCTTTGATTTCCTACGCCGCCTGTCTGGTCCCTGCAGTTACTTCAGGGCTTCAGCTCCTCAGCAAACATGAGAATAGCTCTGCAGTGAGTGGGAGCCTTGCCATCTTTAAAACACATTTCATCTCGCTGGTCCCGCCCCTTCTCCTTTTTTTCCTCTGTCTTTCTATCTTTCTGGTTCGACTCAGGGAAGATTGAGGTGAAGTTGTTGGGAGTGTCCAACAATTACTTTTTTACTGGTAAAGAGGGGGGGGGGGCTGTCTGTGGGCAAGAAGCAAAGAAGAGTTTTGCACCCATTTTGAATCGATTATTCTGTAAATATATAAATATAATATAACAAAACCAAGAGGAATCCTCCTCTATTGTCTCTATATTCCTTTACTGGCTTAAATAACAAGTGCTAGTACACATTCCTGTACCATGTTACAAACAAGAGCCTCAACATTCACAATAAATGCTAAAGTCAATCAGAGAGCTTTTCATCTTTATAATCTGCTTCAAAGCCAAGGAAAGCATATTTGCAGAAGATCATCAACGTGGCTGACCCTATTCCTTTCTAACTGCACTTTTAGTCTCACACAGTTATATGTAGAAAAGGTTCTGATAGGTATGTCTTTTTAAGAAAGGTCTCAACTATTATCCTTGGTTTGGTTTATGAGTTTCCGAATAGGGAAAGAGGAATTAAAACAAATCATGACTGGATTAAAATGATTATGCCACCATAACAAGCAGCTTTATGTTGTAGGATAGGTTTTCAACATTACTTGTGTGCCATTGGAACCTTTTCTTACTGTGATCATTTTTCCTGTGGTTAGAATAAAATGTGTCCTGATCCTTTAGTCTTCAATAAGTGCTTTAACGTAAATGGAAGTGTTCAGTGCATCACTGCCTTTTTTTAACATTTAGGAATATGTTTATGCTGTATGCTTTACTCACTGAAATTATATATATGAGGCAGTTAAGGGGCAATGCTGAGCTGTTGTTGGAGGGGAAGTAAAATAGATGACATGTCTGGTCATGTGGTAGGTAAGAGCTGCTCACAGAGAGTGTGTGAGAGGGACGGGGAGAACTAGAGGTTGAAACTAGATCTCTTATTCTCACCTGTCTTTTGTCAGTCTAAAGCTGCAGTAGAGTTGTTGAATATAAAACTCTGCATTCCACTCTTAAGCTTTTGCACAGTAAAGGCTGCAAATTCAAATGTGATTACTTTAACATATCCAGATAGTTTTTGCAAAAATGTCCAGATGCATGAACAGAAATATAGTTTTACTGAACACACAGTTTACGAAATGCTTGATGCATGTGGTTTGCACTTGTGTTGGGAAAACTGATTAGCTACTTGACTGCATTGTGGATATGTTGATGGTAGCCACATAATACCCAAAATAGTGACGATGCCACAAAAATGGAAGAATAAGACTGAGATGTAAAAGATTTTTCAAAATATCCGTGCGTAAAAACGGAACAGACTTTTAGTCCGGTAGTTCAACAACGATTCAATAGATAATGCTACACTCTTAAATTAGTTTCCCCTCACAAAATCCATTAAAAGGAGAAAACTCAGGCCCTCTCTGAATAGACTGATGCCCGAAACGCGCATCGAAACGGGCACATTTTACGCACAAACCCTTACTGCGCTCAAGGTTGAATGCCCGGCCTCCGTATCTCAGATACTGACAGTCCGGATTCACTGCAACCCGTAAAAGAAGGAAAAAACGTAGGCCTTCTTCTCCCTTTTAAACCCCGACGCTGTCCACGTCCTCAAAAAGAATGGATCTAATTAAAACGTTGCACTCGTCATCATCGCCAAAGCGTTGCCAAACGGGCTCTGGTGGAGAGGAGGCTGGGAGATGCAGCACCACATGACTGAGTCTGAGCTGGAGAGGGATGGGAGTCAGATTGGGTTTCTCTTCTCTCATTGGTCGGTGGGCTGACTTTTGACACGCAGACCAGGGACCCTCCTGCCGTATAAATAGGCCTGTTCGAACTTTATTATTCTAGCATCAAGGCTGCAGGTTTCTGCTCAGTTTGGAGTTACTCGTGTCACCACAACTGTATGCCTGCTTGAAGGAGGTTTAAAAACAGGGGTTTAGCAGCACAAGGAGTCTGCATGTCTGCGTAGACATGCTCAGCTTTGTGGATACTCGGATTCTGTTGCTGCTTGCAGTAACTTCATACCTAGGATCATGTCAATGTAAGTTTGAATATCTGCTCTTTCTCTGTGATGGATATTTTTCCTTGGGTCCCATTGCTTGAGGATCTTGCGCTTTGGCTTTTGTTTGGGACTTACATGAAGGTCAACCTGAAGACAGCTCAAAGCAGAATTAATCTCAACGGATCGAGCTCATGCAGAGGATTCTTCACGTTTTTTCCAAGGATACAATTGTTTGATCTTTGATTAGTTTCCGAAAGAGAAGTTTCACTCCAGACAAAAGTTTTCTTGCTTTGAAAAATATCTTTAAAGTAGTCTCCTAGTGTCTTTTAAAACTTGTAATGCACGTTGGTTCATCAAAATAGGTTAAATGTGACTTTTCTTTTAGACATGGGATGAAAAACTGTGTGGGGCGTTGTACATATTGTTCCATCCAGGCGTCCAGCTAATGATCTTGTATTATAGGAAGCAGCAGTGTCTCCCCCTGGTGGCCATGAGTGTTAACATCTACCTGGCACCAATACGATTTTTCCTTTAGATTTTTTATTTTAAGGAAGGGTCATCTTTTTACGAAAAATGAAGAATTATACTAAATGCTTACACATGAAATGTATATTCTACATTTTGTCAAAAAGAAAAAGCATTGTTTTTAACTTCCTTTAAAGTTGCAGCTTACTGATTGTGAAGTATCCTTATATAGGCAACACATTTAAAGACAAGAAATATATTGAAGTTAAACCTTCCTGTTAACTTTTCCATTGTTGTATGACATCAAGTAGGGAGATACATAGCCTTACATCACTTTCAATGTCCAAGTGCGCCGCCCTGTGGTGTAGTTTGGACATGAAGTTTAGGGTTCAAGGGGAGGTCCCAGCTGTGCCATACCCAGCCATGACCAGCTGATGTCCACCTGCAACAAAGTGTGGATGAGAGACACATACATCAGCCATGATTGTAGGACACACTCATCGGAAGTATAAAAGACGGTCTACAGTTTTGGATAGTAGAATTCAATCTAAATGAGCTAAATTTCTCTCCCTTTTTAACACAAATTTAGGTTTATCTTAAAATAATATTGCAGCGAGAACCAGTGGACCATAAATAACAGATGTCATACATTGCCCTAAACAAGTTAAATAGATATTATCTTGTTTTGGCAGTAGCAGGCTAAATATTCCTGTCCCAAGGGCACAGACTACCCGTTCAGGCATGTTAGCAGCTGGATCCGTAATATCTGGAATGCTATTGAACACTGAGACTCACATTACTCAGGTTTGTCAGAGGATTTAAGAAGTTTAGTATGCAGAGACGGCCCTCAGCTACAGTTTTAGATATGAGCTAAACAGGTAGCAAATTAACTATGTCATGCTCTGATAATCCCAAACTCTTGACATGTTTTTTATACCCCAGATGATGCTTAATGTCATAAAAAAAAACAAAGACTCCCAGCTTTGTTTGTTCTTTGAATTGAAGTTTAATTTGAATATAGTATTATTAGACTGTAACATTCTTGCTGTGCAAACTGATTTCAAATCATGTAGTTTGGTTTCAGCCTCTCATCCAAAGAGTGCCCTTTAATAGACTTTGTTCTCATATAAAAGGATAACTTTACTTCACGATTTTGAAACGTGTTAAAAGAATTAAGGTCTGTGCAAATGTAATTGTTTCTTCAAGTGACTGTTTTGTTGTCAAAATGCTAACTGAGTATTCCCTCTTCTCTTCCCACCCTCCCCTTCTCCAACCTCCTCCTCCTCATCTCTCCAACACAACAGCGGTTAGTACACATGCATGAAATCATGAAAGCAGTATTTCCTTAAAGATAGCTTTACCTTGTCTTGCCTTGCCCTTCTTTTTCCTTCCACGCGCTGTTAAACAGTCCCAGAAAGGAAGACTTCTCGGTTGGTCTTGATCGTTTGAGCAATCTCATGGCTGGCGGAGCATTTCATTTAGGAATTTCTGCCCCTCAACCAAATGATTTCTTGCAGTTTTCTCCCTTCCTGTCCATGAATAGGTGAGGGTCCTATTGGCTAAAGTTTGTGTCAATGAAAGCTAAAACCGCAGCTCTGAGGCACCCTTGGGGCCTGGTACAAAGGATCCTTTCTGAGGGGCAGAGGAAGGTTTGCCCCCTGACAGCTGGCCTTGGATCAGTTTGTAGTCTTCCTCTGCTTCTTGGTTAGGATTTGAAAGCTGAACTCAGATAAGTTTGGTAATAGTGAGATCTTCAGCTGAGATATAAAAAAGATTCAAAAGGAATTGCTATCAAATTGTGAAAGATTAAGCCCCCTAATGTAAGACAAACATGAACCTGAAGTGGGTTTGTTTAAGATATTCTCATTATAATTGAGATTGCTTAAAGCAGCCTGCTGTTTGCAGTGTGCACTGTGTGGTCCTGGTAGCTTTCAGAACTTGTAGTTGATCCATGGACTAACATGCTCTTATTAAGAGGTTGTTGTATCTGGTTTATGAGCTTTCCCTGCTGTGTTTCCATTGTGATTCCTGTATCTGCATGAGCCTTTTTTATATATCCTTGTGACAGAATGTCATCCTTTATTGCATGCTTAGCTATTTCCTACCATGGCCACTCATCCTCATGCTTATGCAAAATATAAGGTAACTGGGTATAGCCTATATGTAAAATGGCATGAAAGATTGAATAATAAATCTTACATTTATTTATCTTCTTTTTATTTTTAGGACACTTTCAAGATGAGCACATAACGTTTTTCGTTTGTGTCCTTTAATCACCTACAATATGACGAATCAGTCACAAAATGTTCAGGTTGGACCAAAATAAGGTCAAAGGGCAACTTTGCCTTATTACTGGAATGTCTTTAAACTTGCTTGCCCTTACCCTATAAGGTCAAGTTTGTTTACATACATATGGTATTGATATTATCATACACCAGATTGTTTGAATACAACTCATATCTGGTTTTTATTTCCTCTAAGCTACATTGAGCATAGATCAAATCAAAGGCCTGCTTTGCTTTAGTAATATTCAAGAGCTGACACGTTGCTAAAGCAGCGAGCTGAGACATCTGCTCGATGTTTTGGTCTGACTGAGTGATATTTCTGCTGCAGGGTCCCAGAGGAGAGAAAGGACCTCGAGGTGACAGGGTAAGCTGAAGTTAAACTATGCTTCCTTTGATCAAACAACTATTATCAAATATGTAATTTAGGCATCTGGTGTGGCACATTTTGGATGCATCTTTGGCAATGTAATTGTTGACGTGATTTGACCTTCTAACCTCAGTAGGCCACACCCCTTTGTTACATCACCCATAGGCCCTACTGTTTACACAGTGACACTGAAGTAAATGGTTATCAGAGGTTTTAGTTCAATATTAATCACATTTATTTAAGTTTGAATGTAATTCCCCCGATTTTGTCTCCTTGTTATACCTTTTAATACCATCGTTTGATTTAAAACTGGTTAACTTTTTTATCATTTATCTCAAGTTTCTGTTTATTAATGAAATAGACTATTCCAAGAATAGCAAGGAACCATCATACCAGCTCCTGTTGATCCAGTAACAGTGATTACTCACCATATCATTTGTGTTTTGCAGGGTCCTCAAGGCCCAAATGGAAGAGACGGCAAAAATGGACTCCCTGGCCCCGCTGGCCCCCCTGGTCCCCCTGGACTCGGAGGAGTAAGTCCAATGTTTAAACTCGTAAAATGAGGTTTACTGTGTAAATGTCAAAAGTGGTAAAATAGCTATGATGATAATGCAGTACTTGACCTCCAATATTCCTGGTGGTGCAAAACGCATTGAAACATGGCTGTTTGCTGAGTGAATTTGACCCACATTCAGCTCATGGGGTCTGCAGGCTGTGATTGCCCTTGCTCTGTTGTTTTGATGTTGAATTTGAAAAATGTTTTGTATTTTATTAGAAATAAGTCATGAGTCATTATCCGGTTACCTTTGTCCTTACCCATGTGTTGAACACACAACAGGTTACTATATGTGTTATTTAATATATTTTAAGTCTTCAAACCCTCGATTAGTTAGGATGATCGATTGCATTCTGTAGTAAATTGTTTTATTTGAACAAACAAAGTCTGAATACTTTTCAAGATAGTATTCATTTTTTAAATCTTACATAAGGGTTTTAATGGCTGATTATTGCGACATGCCAAATGCATGGTCAATCTTATTAGCATGAACCATGCTAACATTTTAGGCTACCACTGTTATTTATTTGACCTTTATAAATGTTGTATTATCTCATCTCATTACATATGTGATTTTCTTCTATTTTTCAGAACTTTGCTGCTCAGTATGACGGTTCAAAAGGTCCCGATGCAGGCCCTGGACCCATGGTGAGGGTCCCGCCCTTTTTGCCACACAGCAGTATTGATCTACCTTTAGCCACTGACCTCACTGCGCCTGCGCTGTTTGTTATTGTTATTTGTACCTTTCAATTATACACAAAGAAATGAATAGTCTTTGGTAAGGTACCATACCTCACAACTTATTCCTGTTGCGTTTACACTCATGACAAAGTTCAACAGCATTGATTAAAGTATTGTTAATGAATGGTATGTATAAATACCTTCTTTATCTTTTTCAGGGACTGATGGGCCCCAGAGGTCCCCCCGGACCTCCTGGACCCCCTGTAAGTACACACAGCCACTGCACATTTAAACTATGTATTGTTTTGGTCCATATGTAGATTAATTTCCTCTTATCATTCAACAGGGAGCTCAGGGACACACAGGACACCCCGGTGAGCCCGGAGAGCCCGGACAGACTGTAAGATCATCCTCTAAAATATTCACAGTTCTACAAATGATCAAGTGTTTGCTTTTGGAACCATTCCTTGTCAGAATCACACAATCACAAGATGCCACCATCTTTAAGTATTTATTGTCTTATAATGTCTGTTTTTTCCCTAAGGGTGCCCTTGGTGCTCGTGGACCCCCTGGATCCATTGGCAAATCTGGAGAGGACGTACGTATTTGTTCATGTTTCTACCAGCGCTTTTTAAGGGCTACTTTTGTTAACAAAAATGTCCCTGCTGTCCTACAATGGGTTTGACCTGTCTATATTCTTGCAGCCATAATGTCAGACAATAACATCCTATTTGTTCTCTCACAGGGTAACAATGGCAGACCTGGCAAGCCCGGAGATAGAGGTACCCCTGGCCCACAGGTAAGAGATCGTCCCTGAAACAGTGAAAAAGAAACACAAACAGAAACAAAACCGACATGTGGAGTGTAAATATGGAGCATGCTGAAGTAATATTTTCTTCATTTTGAATTGCAGGGTGCTCGTGGATTCCCCGGAACTCCTGGACTTCCAGGGATGAAGGGACACAGAGTGAGTGTTGATCTTAGCCTCTGTTTGACCCGACTTATTACTTCCTGGTTTACCAAAACGCCACAAGTCCATTGGCTTGAATAAAGCAGCCGAAGGCACCCCAAAACAGGAAAAAATTGCTGAAGAGCTCCACCTGTGCTGTGTGGACTTACATATTTTGGATTTAACTAGCCCTGCTGGGAATTATTATGGACCTAATTTAATTTTGAATAGCTGCAAAGTAGATTCAATACAGCGCTTCATTGCAACTATTTAACATTTTTATTTTCTCTATCCCATGACAACATCTATAGCCAGGTAGTGAACTTAATGTGTCATGTGATAAGGATGGGTTTTCTGGCAATATAGTATGTCTTGTTTATCCCAGAAACATATTCTTTTGATAACATTGTATTGACTCTATTGTTTATGTGCGTGTTTCTGAAGTAGAACCAAAAGTAGAACTGGTAAATAAATACATTATTGCACTGTATTACACCTACAGTGTAATTAACCCTGTATATGACCCAACAGCCTTTCATGTGTTAGCCCATATATTCATCTTCATTTCCTTTTTGTGTGACAGGGTTACACTGGTCTGGATGGACGCAAGGGAGAGAATGGTGGTGCTGGTTCCAAGGTAAGGAAGGCACCTTCCTTCTCACTGCAGCAACAAATAACATTGAGCACTTTATTTCTGTCTAGCATTGTACATGTTTTGTCAGGGTTTCTCTTCTTGACCTGTTCACCTTTGACCTTGAGTCACTTTACTATCGATATGTCATTAAACAAATCCCCCTTCTGCTGTTTCTCCTATAGGGAGAGCCTGGTGCCCACGGAGCTGCTGGAAGTCCTGGACTCGCTGTACGTTTTTGATCCATTTTCCAGCCTTACTCTTTACTAAATCATACAGCCACAATTTGTATTTCTAAATAAATGACTGCAACTAAGAGCCTTTTTCTCATCAATATGTTTTGTATCCTCCCTTCAGGGATCTCGCGGTATGACTGGTGAGAGAGGCCGTGCTGGCCCTGCTGGCCCTGCTGGTGCTCGTGGTGCTGATGGCAATGTTGGACCCGCTGGCCCTGCTGTGAGTATTGGCCCTTTAAATCTTTAGTAACTGTAAGATCAGTATATTTTTTGAATATTCAACTCAAGATACATATTCAGAGACGACTTTCCGGTTGGAATCCTAATGGAAATAATTGCTCCTATATTACACAAACTTTGAGCTAAATGTGAGCTTTGACCTACATAAACATATCCTAATGTCTCCTTTGCTATTCCTCACAGGGTCCCCTCGGATCTGCTGGTCCCCCAGGTTTCCCCGGTGGCCCCGGACCCAAGGTAAGGGTGCACTTCCTGTCGTTTTGCAACACATCCTCTCAGAGAGGTTCACGTTTATGCCACAATAAAGGAGACAATTGTCATTAACATTCAGTTTTAGAATCTGTCAATGTTCACCATCCCAAATGGCTTCCTACATACTATCCCCATGGGAATAGGTCATACATGTAACTATAGAAAACACCATACAAACAAATATCATCACGCCCTTAAGAAAAGCCATTATTATGATTTCATTATTTGATTATGATGTATTTCTGTCTTTGACAGGGAGAGATCGGAGGTGCTGGTGCTTCTGGCCCATCTGGACCTCAGGGATCTAGAGGAGAGCCTGGTTCCAATGGCGCTGTTGGCCCCGTCGGACCTGCTGTAAGTATTCAAGGAGTTTACACTCAAGTGTCCTTCCTGTAAACGGTATATGCAAAAACATGTATTTGATTTACTCCCGGAATTTTTCTAGATTTTTGTTTTGTTCCAAACTAAATGGATCAATTACAAAACATGAAATATGAATGCTGACCATTAGTCTTGATTATGATTGAATAATTTGCATTGATTTGCCTTTGGAAACATTTGCTATTGCTATCCATGCATTTGTAACTTTGCATTTGATGTTTAAGTTAGAACATTCTAATTGTTTTGATCTTATACGCCAATTTCCTGTTTGTTCCTTATAGGGAAACCCTGGTGCTAATGGCCTGAATGGAGCCAAGGGACCTGCTGTAAGTATTAAAGATGTATTATGAGATCATACAAATATCAAAAGCCGTTTAGGGTCACACAGAGGTTACAACAATTCGCCTTTTGCCATGCTGAACACATTACACATCAATAATTATGTTGTTTAAAGCACAGCATTTATTTTAAATGATATACCGATGCATTATTCTTTTTTATTTTATAATCAAAGATCATCTCTGTTATTATATACTTTATGTGATGATATAGGGCAAACTTAGACGTGTGGAAGAGATAACATAAAGATAGTGTTTTAGGGCTGAGTGATGCTCATCTATCTGTCCTTGCTGTTTAGGGCACCCCTGGTGTTTCTGGAGCTCCTGGCTTCCCCGGACCAAGAGGCGGACCCGGACCCCAGGGTCCTCAGGGTGCTGCTGGACAGAGAGGTCTTGGAGTAAGTACACAACCAACCATCACACAAACATTCACAAAAAAATACAAATTCACTTGAAAGCATGCAGATGAATTAGCAATGCATACAGATACATAGAAACGCTAATTCTGCACTGCTGATTGATCATTTTATTAATTGCTTCTGTTTGTCTGCTTCAGGGAGATCCTGGTGTTCAGGGTATCAAGGGAGATGGCGGACCCAAAGGAGAGCCTGTAAGTTCACACCATCATCCTCTCCTTTTGTTTTAAATTCCCTCAAACTGAATCTGATGACCTCTGAACCCTGCATTGTCCTTTAACTTCTCTGTTGCTTTCCTCAGGGTAACTCTGGACCTCAGGGATCCCCCGGATCTCAGGGTGAGGAGGGTAAGAGAGGACCCACTGGTGAGATCGGCGCTACTGGACCTGCTGGAAGCCGTGGAACTAGAGTGAGTACCACACTGCTGTCTCTAATGGGGGATGTTGCACCGATTTGATTCCATATTCACAGTTTGTTGGATCACCTGCTAATGCCTGTGTCTGTCCTACAGGGCTCTCCTGGCAGCCGTGGTATGCCTGGTAGTGAGGGAAGAACCGGCCCCATTGTAAGTGTTCAATGAACAAATCTCACTCCACCAACATGCTCAATAAAACAATTAAGTTCTGTTTTTACGTGCATGAAACTTTCTCCCCATTTATCTTGGACCTGCTTGTTTCCTGTTTGTAGGGCATGCCCGGTGCTCGTGGTGCTACTGGTGCTGGTGGACCTCGTGGACCCCCCGGAGATGCTGGCCGCGCCGGTGAGGCTGGCGCTGCTGGTCTCAGAGTGAGTCTTTTTCTTAATTTGTCCACATCAGAATAATCTTACCTCTCTGTTAGTCCTAGTTTAATTAAGAATATGTTTTTGGTTAATTGGAGCTGAGCTGTAACAGTGTGAAGCAGAATGGATGTTATGACTTCAGTACAAGGCTGTTGTGTGATGTACATTTGCCTTGTGTGCATTATAAAAACAATATTTTGATAAAAGGTAGTGGGCCCAAGGGGTCAGCTGTAACAGTACAAATGTATGATAATACATACAACTTAATGAATGATGTTTATTTTGAACAGGGTCTCCCAGGAAGCCCCGGAAGTTCCGGACCCCCAGGAAAGGAGGGACCTTCTGTAAGTAAATCTGAATTTCACACTGAAAAATGTATTATAAATGATCCACAAATACTATTTTGGGACAAAGACATTTCCATTAGTTTCATGTTGTGCTGTTAATGAAGAGATTTGCCTCCATAAATGCAATTAACATGACTTCCTTCTGTCCTTTCTGTGTCCTCTTACAGGGAACCTCCGGACAAGATGGCCGTGCTGGACCTCCCGGCCCTACCGGACCCAGAGGACAGCCCGGAAACATTGGTTTCCCCGGACCCAAAGGACCTTCTGTAAGTAGCAATAAAGCTAAGAATGGAAGATGAGCATTTAGAACTACATCCTTTATTTTTTTTTTAGGTTTATCATAACCTGTGCTTAACCTACATCCTACCTTCTTTAGGGTGAGGCTGGAAAGCCCGGAGATAAGGGATCTAGTGGCCCCACTGGACTGAGAGTAAGTAAAAGAAATAACCAGCAGTTGTTTTATATGTTAAAAAACAGTCAGCTCCATTGTCAGTTGTTAAAACATCTCATTATTCTTGTATGTAGGGTACCCCTGGAGCTGATGGCAACAATGGAGCCACTGGTGCTTCTGGACCTGCTGTAAGTATCCTTATATATCAACCTAATGTAATGGCAGTTTCCTCTTTACATATAACATTTATAATGTGATTTTGTTACTATATCCATCCTGTTTTTAAAGTTGGACTCTCCCTCTCTTGCTGCAGGGCGGTTCTGGTGACAAGGGAGAGCAGGGACCTTCTGGAGCTCCTGGTTTCCAGGTTCGGATCCATCCTCTGATCCTATTCCCTGCTCGTTGTAAACTTAGCTAATGAAATGTCAAAAGGCCCTAATCAGAGCAAATTCAGTCAAATTGAAATGTTGTGCCTATTATTATTATTATTACTACGTGATTAGTTCACAAAAGGTCAGAAATTGGTAAACCATTGATATTCCCTTCACTTTCATAAGGAAGTAAAGAAACAACATGCATGCAACATATCACCTCAAGTTGTAGATTTTAAATCCAAGTGTCTGCTTGAATGGTACTGTCGAGTCCATTGGCCCTGATGTTGCATCTTGATGTTTTCAGGGTCTGCCTGGACCCGCTGGAGGTGCTGGTGAGGCTGGCAAGTCCGGAGAGAGAGTAAGTAACGCACAAACACACATTGACTTCCAGCATATTACACAGTCGAACAATAGAAATGATATAATATAAGTACATCTCTAACCCATCATTCCTGTCTCTACAGGGTATCCCAGGAGACCAGGGAGTTGCTGGACCTGGAGGTGCCAAGGTGCGTTCACATGTCCATGTCATTGTTTCCAGGGCAAATGAAACTGGGGCTGTTAACATGCAACAATAAGCTTCAGATATCCAAAGACAATGCACTGACTCTCTTTGCGTGTTCCTCCAGGGAGAGCGTGGTAGCTCTGGTGTTGCTGGAGCTACTGGAGCTCAGGGACCATTGGGACCCCGTGGACCTGCTGGAGCCCCCGGTACTGATGGTGGCAAGGTAAGTGAATGCCACCATTAAACATGAAAAGGATTAGCGCTGAGTTGTTCATATGCATTTTTTATACAATTATTGTCTTAATTTGCTTTTCAAATTTTGAATTTATGGAAGAATGTGTGTGGAAACTGGCACTATAATTTGTCATGTCTGTTTTCAGGGAGAGCCTGGTGCTGTTGGAGCTGCTGGTGCAGCCGGACATCAGGGAGCTGGTGGCATGCCCGGTGAGCGTGGAATCGCTGGTGGCCCTGGAGGCAAGGGAGAGAAGGTAAGTTCCAAAAATCTACAACCTGCAACAAAAAAATAAACAGGGATTTCAGCCCTTAAAATACCTTGTTGAAGGGGAATGTATATATTCTCTTTAATTCCCATGTCTTTTTTTCTACCATAGGGAGAGGGTGGACACAGAGGCCCTGACGGAAATGCCGGCAGAGATGGTAGCCGTGTAAGTTCAAATTTCAAACTCTTCTTGAGGCACTTGATTTAAAAATGGTAGCCAATCACTTAATTATTTTACATGTATCAACCATAGCCGTGTTCTTAGAGTCTTCTCCTGTCTCTTTCTAGGGTATGCAAGGACCTGCTGGACCCCCTGGACCCACCGGAGCCAATGGTGATAAGGTAAATTAGTGATATGTGAATATTTTAAACTAAAAACAAAACAAAGCAAATATAATAGTTAAAATGAAGGTGTTTGGGATGAACACAGTTTAAACAGCTTAATTAATGTTACAGACCCTCGTTACAATTTTAAAAATGGCTGTCTACATTATTCAAGATGGCTGACAGAGTATCGGACCAACAGAAGAAGTGCTCTTGAGATCAAATCACTTTCAGAAATAATCTCTTGGCTGACCATGCCAAATCCATATCTTTGAACATCCTACTTCCCATTAGAAGACCCCCCCCCCCCACTCCCCTCCTTCCTCTGTGGCATTGTATCTAAGGCTAGAACCTCAACACTGCCACCTGATGGATGTGTTATATCATTACAGCAAAGGCTGAACTACCACCTTTTGAGCATAGCTGTGCTGATAATAGTGCTGAACTATTCAGAAAAAAATACATGATTACTTTTTTAATATTTGATATTTCGATTGCAATATGATTCCTGGTATTGTATTTTATAAAATCCAATTCATTTTTCAGCTCTTGGTGAGAATACAATAAATGAAGCAGACTAATGCATAACTTTACATTTAATATATTGAAGGTTACCAATGCAGTGCCATTTTTCCTTACTGTTAAATGTATTTTGGCCCATGTGCAGACAGGAAAACAACAAAAACAACGAGGCTAAATGTGTATTGTGTTGCCTTAAATAATGTAAGCCAAAGGATTCACTAACATTTATATCAGTTTATCAAGTTCTCAAATGAAATAGCTAACTGTCTTTTTGAATTTGCTTAGTTTTCTCCTGTTATTATCTACAAGTTTCAAAGTCAGTAAGTTTAAATCTATTTAACTGTGTTCATTTATGGATAGGTGATAATAAATGAAAGGATGGTTTAAACGATGCTTAGCTAATGAAACACTCACTTTTCTCTCCTCCAGGGAGAGAGCGGTGGATTCGGAGCTTCTGGACCCGCTGGAGTTCGTGGATCCTCTGTGAGTTGCTGGGGCTGAAGTCATTCATTATAATAAACATTTTGCCATTAGGCATGACTATCAAATGAACATCTCAACTCCACATACCTCTTTTTAATGTGCAGCATAGACATTCTTCCTAACTCATAGCTTGTTGTCCACAGGGTGAGCGTGGAGAGGTTGGACCTGCCGGAGCCCCCGGATTTGCTGGACCCCCTGTAAGCTGGCAGCCATTCACCTTTCAATACATATTATACTTTATGACACAAGTGCTTACACACACATTCAATTGCCCAGATACTGACCCAGCCACAATGCTCTTCCTGTGTATAGGGCTCTGACGGTCAGACCGGAGCAAGAGGAGAGCGCGGACCTGGTGGAGTTAAGGGAGAATCTGGCACCGGCGGCCCTGCTGGACCTGCTGGACAGTCTGGACCTGCTGTTAGTACAGATTCACTGGACATACATATTAATCATTCACAAATTATGATGAAATTATGCTAATATGGAACGTATTTCTTCCTTTGGTTATCTAGGGTCCTTCTGGCCCTGCTGGACCTACTGGTGGTCGTGGAGACAACGGTCTTCCTGTGAGTATTGAAACATAAAGAAATAAAACATCATTCCACCTGATTACACCTAAAGGCATTGAATATACAGACTGACATGACAGAATACCTAAACACAGATTGAAGCACCTGCTCACGCTGACTTTACTATTGTGTTTGGGACCACTGGCCATCTCAAATTAAGTAAAGGCCTCCAGCCCATGTAGTGCCTGGAGGTCAGCATCGCAAATCGAAATGAGCCAATTTCCATTTCAAGTGTCAAATTGAACATTTTTGCTCTTCTTCAAATTATTTTTAATCTAAGCCTAGAAAGAACAATATCCCAACCCTATGGTGTCTGCTCACACACACACACACACACACACACACACACACACACACACACACACACACACACACACACACACACACACACACACACACACACACACACACACACACATAGATAGACATAAACTGATCCACCACACATTCACGATGACCGCTGTGTAACCTTTGATGGTGTGTGTGATGTCAGGGTCTGACTGGTTTCCCTGGAGCTGCTGGTAGAGTTGGTGCTGCTGGTCCCTCTGTGAGTATTGCTCTTACATTAAATAACATTGCCAATTCATCCCCAAATCATTCTGCTTTTTATACCAGTGAAACAGAGGGATGACAATTGACATGAACACATTCTCCTCCTCTTTCCCTCTCAGGGTATTGTCGGCCCCCCTGGCCAAGCTGGTCCCGCTGGTAAGGATGGTCCTCGTGGTCTCCGTGGAGATTCTGGTCCCTCTGGTCCTTCTGGAGAGCAGGGTATGGTTGGACCCCCTGGTCTGTCTGGAGAGAAGGGACCCTCTGGAGAGCCTGGCCCCGCTGTAAGTCCTAGCTGTTATCTGGTCAAAAGCATGAAACCATGAAATACTGCAATGTGGGAAACAAAAAGAGCTTGATAAATAAATGTAATGAAGTTTATATTAATATCATTAAATCAACATTTGGCCTGCGTGTGTTTAGGGTGCTCCTGGTACTTCTGGATCCGGTGGTCCTCTTGGACTTCAGGGATTCGTCGGTCTGCCTGGTGCTAGAGGAGATCGTGGCTCACCTGGTGGTGTCGGTGGTGTCGTAAGTAAAAGTTTGGCTGTGTAAAGGCTTATTGAATACGATTTTTCACATGCACCTTTGCTAAAGAATGTATTTATCAGAATGTCAAACATGTGGTGCATACACACTGACTCACACAATGTAAAGGCCTTTGATTGTATTTGATCCATTTGTTTTCTAATCCAATCACAGGGAGAGTCTGGTAGAGTTGGACCTGCTGGTCCCAGTGGAGCCCGTGGACCCTCTGGAAACATTGGCATGCCTGGTATGACCGGAGTCCAGGGAGAGGCTGGACGTGAGGTAAGGATTGCACAGGCTCATAACAACAACTACAATGACTTAAGTGGTGGCCAAATGTGGAGAGAAGTCCCCTTATTAGAAGTATTTTACTTAAAAACAACTTGTAGAGTAGTTGTACAAAAACATGGACTCACCACTACCCAACACGATGGCTGATACTAAGATAGAAACGTTTTAAATTCATGGATATATTCTTTGCTACCTACAGGGTAACCCTGGTAACGATGGACCCCCTGGCCGTCCTGGTGTTGCTGGATTCAAGGTACAGACCATTACCTAACCTTATAGCCTGTTTGCTTACAGACTAAACAAACATATATGCTGTACTTAAATCCCTCACCTTCATCCGCACCCCTTTTAGGGAGACCGTGGTGAGCCTGGATCTGCTGGTGCCATGGGACTTTCTGGTTCCCCCGGACCTGCTGGACCCAGTGGTGCTACTGGCAGACCTGGAAACCGTGGAGAGGGAGTAAGTACAAACAGCAACCCTTTCAAGTAGCAAGGTTTGCAGAATACACAACTGATAACAGATTTCCTCATTTCATCTTTTACTCTTTTATTTAGGGCTCACAAGGTCCCGGTGGAGCTGCTGGTGCCGCTGGAGCTAGAGGTGCCGCTGTAAGTATATTTACAATAAACACATTTAGTCATAGGAATAAAACAGAACTGTGTCCATTAACTAAAGTACCCCTGTGTAACATGTTTTTCTGTTTATGCATAGGGACCTGCTGGAATCCGTGGTGAGAAGGGAGGTGCTGGAGATAAGGGAGAGAGAGGCATGAAGGGTCTGCGTGGACATGCTGGTCTCCAGGGAATGCCCGGACCTTCTGTGAGTGACCGCCCACCTTCATGATGCACACAAAATATGGAAACGTCAAGCTCGATGTGCTACCATCTACCATCCCTACTGCAAAGTCATTTAATGATGTACTTTCTCCCCTCAGGGACCATCTGGTGACACCGGATCTGCTGGAGCTAATGGCGCCTCTGGACCCAGAGTGAGTGGCATCCTAAGAACAATACAGCTGTGGTTTTCTTGTTACACCTGTATCCACCAAGTCCATGTTTGACTGTGTCATGTGATGATCTTCTCAGGGACCTTCTGGACCCCACGGACCCCCTGGTAAGGATGGCAGAGCTGGCGGCCATGGAACTATTGGATCTCCTGGTGCTCGTGGACCCCCTGGATACGTTGGACCTGCTGTAAGCACTATATATTCTTGTGACACTTAAGCACCATAGAACTTTCTAGGATCCTCAGCAAAAGATCCAAATGCAACTTTGATCTACATATAAATCCGCTCTCCTATCCATATCAGGGTCCTGCCGGATCTCCCGGTCTGCCCGGACCTCCCGGCCCATCTGGTGGTGGATATGATGTCTCTGGTGGATATGATGAGTACAGAGCTGACCAGCCCGCTCTGAGAGCCAAGGACTACGAGGTCGATGCCACCATCAAGTCCCTCAACAGCCAGATCGAGAACATGCTCACCCCAGAGGGATCCAGGAAGAACCCTGCCCGTACCTGCCGTGACATCAAGCTCAGCCACCCCGAGTGGAGCAGCGGTAAGCTCAATAATCTGACAGTACCATGTGGCATATATACCGCATCATTCAGTAATGTTTAGATCTCTTTTGGAGTCCTTATATGTTTGCTTTGTATTAATTTGACTCTCCTTATCTACCCGGTAGGATTCTACTACATTGACCCCAACCAGGGATGCATCAATGATGCCATCAAGGTCTTCTGCAACTTCGACACCCGCGAGACCTGCGTCCATGCCCATCCCGGAAGCATTGCGCGCAAGAACTGGTTCAGAAGCTCTGAGAGCAAGAAGCACGTCTGGTTCGGAGAGACCATCAACGGTGGTACTGAGGTGAGAACTACAGACAGGACACGTACTTGACTTTATCTGAAAAAAAGGGGTTTGAACACCCGGAAGTACCAACACAACAAAATATTGACTAAAATATTGACCGTCATTCTTTCCTCCTTGCAGTTCACTTACAACGATGAGACCCTCAGCCCCCAGAGCATGGCCACCCAGCTTGCCTTCATGCGCCTGCTGTCCAACCAGGCTAGCCAGAACATCACCTACCACTGCAAGAACAGCAATGCCTACATGAGTGATGAGACCGGTAACCTGAAGAAGGCTGTGGTGCTCCAGGGATCCAACGATGTGGAGCTGAGAGCCGAGGGCAACAGTCGCTTCACCTTCTCCGTGCTGGAGGATGGCTGCACTGTGAGTAGTTCTTTGGTCTTCACTGCTACCTTCAGCGCTTCAGTTTCATCCTTATTAATGAGATAGAAATGATTATTTTCATAACACTGCTATTTTAAAGCCTTTTGTGTCAAAAGAAAGAGTTAATTAGTCCTACAGCTGTGTGATTTTTTATCATTTTGCCATTTTTCTAAACTATTCTCTCATACTTTACACCTGCAGAGACACACTGGTGAATGGAGCAAGACAGTCATTGAGTACAGAACAAATAAACCATCTCGCCTCCCCATCCTCGACATTGCACCTTTGGACATTGGTGGAGCTGATCAGGAGTTTGGTTTGGACATTGGCCCAGTCTGTTTCAAATAAATAGACTCATGATAAATTAAACACCAAAAAGAGAGAAAGAACGAAAAAACAAAATCTCTGCCCTTCTTTCTGTGTTGTTTTTTTATACTGAATGCTGATTTCTCTCTGCACATCCACTTGCTTAAGATGGGCAACTATCTGAGAGGACTGAACGGACTGAAAGGAGCGATTGTGCAATGCAAATTAATACAGCAACCCAAAGGGACGCGGGAAAACAACTTGTTGTGGGACATCATGTCATCCTTTTGTAAAAAATAAAAGAAGTGTAATAAAGACGCTGAAAGTATGCATCAATTTGTGGTCTTTGTATATCTTCCAAAGAGGAGGTTTAAAACCACAATTTCCATGAAAAAAAGGTTTAAGCTACCTCATGCCTGTACTTAAAGAAAATACTTTTGACAAAACCTGGGTCCACAACCGAGATGTTAAGACTTCTAATGCTTCAAGCTTTGTCCTGTTTCGGAAGGTGCTCAGTTACTTGAAGCAGAGATCTATGGTGCTAATATGCAGCTGCGGAGCAAACCACTTTTTACTGTATTACTTTGTATTGACATTTGAGGAGTCTTGCATTCGTCTCCTGATACTCCCCCATTTTAAGCAGGTGGAATGTTCTTAAATCTAATGTCTGGTTTTTGTTTTGTTTTGTTCTTTTCTGTTTTGTCAAGAAGGTTTTTTTTTGTTTTGGTTTTTGTTCAGGCTTTTTTTACTCTTCAAACCCCACACCAAGTGTTCATACTGACAGCACATATTTCATCCAATTCTGAATGGTTTTTAGACGGCCTCTCTCTCTCTTAAAAAAATGAAACCACAAAGTCTATTGTACCTATTTTGTATATGTGAGATGTTTAAATAAATTGTGAAAAGTTCTGAAATAAAGCATGTCCAATGTTCCAAAACACACTACTCAGTGACTTAAGTGCTTTCATGTTTTAATGACACCATTGAAGGTTTGTCACTGTATTTTGGTTCTAGTTTGGCTGATGATGACATATCATCATTAATTTAAACATCTTCCTATTGTGGAAGCACAGCCATATCCTTTTTTACTTTCCCCCTCTTTATTGCTTTTCAACAGTACATCCAATTTTAATGTACAGAACATTTCTGTTGACACTGTCCATGCCAATATGTGATTACTAACGTGCATTGTTTCTTGTAAATATGCATCCTCTGATGTTGCTTTTCCTTGCTTTTGCATCCAAATAAATTTCTGTGATTTGGATCAAGGCTTGAATTGCAGTGATGAATGCACATTGATATTAGATTCAATATGAGGACATGGCTCATGCATTACTGCAGACATGAATGTTTTTTTCACTTCGTCACAGGCTGAGAGTCAGCATGAGTTCAGTGTGTTGTGGAATCTGGGATATGCAAACTTAAAAAAAACAAAAACATTTATTTATACCTCCACATGTACATTAGGAATACCTCTGTTCAGGCCAAGATACATGTAGGAGCACCACTACTTAAAAAGTCACTTGCAGCACTTTCTATAACCACTAGAAGACAGTATAGTGTGTTCTTTAGCATCCATGCTCTGTGGGCGATACATTTAGTAAACTGATCAGCAAGACTCGGATGCCACTGACACAAGATGCATATCTGAGCATATTTTTACAATAAAACAATATTAATTTGATTCAATTAATGATATTAAAAATACAATTCGGCCTTAGATGATGCATACATAGGTTACACGGATACACAGTTGTTTTTTAATTGAAATGACACAGCTGAACAACACTTCAGTTGATGATGTATGAAATCCTTATGTAAAGTGTTGGAAACTTGAAAGCACATTCCTCAGCTACTGACTTTACTGCAATTTTAAGATACTTTTACCTTAAAACTGACACTTCCCCTTCATCTAATTTCTCTGACAGCTCAAGTTATGTTGCAGCTTAATATTTGCATTATCTTTTTCTAGCTACCAGACCAACTAGTTGGATTACTGCAACCAGGTTTTACATACTGTAATAAACGCATCCCTTATTTACCCTCACTTTCCCAATGATCATGTAATAATGTAGGACTTAACTTTGTTGCTATTTTTGCTATAATGGGGCAAATAATAATACATTGAACAGTTTAAATATAAAGGTCAACACCATCCAACAGTTCCTGCTCACTGTTCCTTTTGGGCCAGCTGGTCTTTGGAGCCTATTGACACACCCATACATGCATACATGGCTGATTATTGACTTCCCCATTTGTATCGAGTTCAAGCAATGAGCAAGATGGCGCCGAGGATGGCTGCCGTGTCTCGAGCTCCAGGATACTCTGCAACTTCTACAGGTGCACCATTGAGAGTATCCTGACTGGCTGCATCACCGCCTGGTATGGCAGTTGCACCGCCCTCAACCGTAAGACTCTACAGAGGGTGGTGAAAACTGCTCAGCACATCCCCAGGACGGAGCTGCCATCCATGGAGGACCTCTACACCCAGCGGTGTAGGAAGAAGGCCGGTAGGATATTAAAGGACCCCCATCACCCCAGCAACAATCTGTTCTGTCTGCTGCCGTCTGGCAGACGGTACCGCAGCATCCGGACCAAGACCACCAGACTCAGAGACAGTTTTATACCACAGGCTATAAGACTGCTGAACTCCTGAGCTGTGTGAATGTCTACTCACATCTGTCTATAGTACACACATACATATATATATACATTATACACATCTGCCAAACATATCTGTTTATAGTACACATATCTATATATTATACATATCTGCCATACACATCTGTTATATGTAATATATGCATCTGTCCATACCTCCTCATTCCACAGAGTAAAGTATTTAAATACTCTCAATATATTCCACATATGTATATATTTCACATCCTCAAATCTTTATTGTTGTTATTGTAAATATTCTTCTCTCTTTTTGCACTATTTTATTTATCTTATTTGCACCATGTATGTGGAGTTGTTGGAGGAGCACGCGACATAAGATTTTCATTGCCAACATATACGCTGTATCTGCTGTGCATATGACAAATAAAACCTTGAAACCTTGAAACCTTGAAGCAGTGTCCTGGCTCCAATCCAGAAACTCCAGCATGAGACCAATCTGAAATAATACCCAATCCATTACAAAAAGTAATGTTTAATTGAAATCAAACACAGAATGAACTAGGGAAAAGTGTTAAAACATACAGATCTCAAGCAAGTAGGTTGCTGTGTTAATTCAAGGATCCGTCCTGGAAATCTGTCTATAGAATTGCTTTCATATTAAGTCCTTTGTTTAACGGTTAAGCAGAGCAACATAACTCACTGCATTCCTTCAACACATTCAGCAACAATCAATGACAATGCCCTGATGTACAGCACTAGAACACCTACATTCTTTTAGTGTGGCCATTATGATTTCCATTCAGCTTTATTTTCATGGCTGTGTGAAATGAATGATTGTGATAAATGAAGCCTTTGTCTAGTTAAGTCAAGCAGGTGAAAAGTAAGAAAAACATTTCAGGCAGCAAAGATTATTTAATCATTTGTCAGTTAAGTGCAGACTGCCTGCAAATGATGTTATTTTGCAATGTACAGGTTATGAATTATTATGCTGCATTGCTGATGATGTAAACACCACAAGTTATTAATGAATCCTGAAAGTTTTTCCATTTTAAAGAAACCAAGCCTGGAAATCTAAAGCCTTTTGCTAAGAACACCGCGTAATAACTTATATGAAAAAGATTAACCATAAAAACTGCATTGACAGGCAACTAATCCAGTCAAATCACACAGTGGATTCAAATCATTCAAACTAATCACTATGGGCGCGTGTGTAATGACACCACCTAAATTATACTACACTAATCAAAAAGAATCTAATTGAAAATGAACAAACAATGAAGTAGAAAAAATATAGGAATACTACTGCAATTTACACATCTCAATCATTTTGTGTTATTCAAAGGCATGTACTGGAAATCAGTCTAGGAAACAGCTTTCAAATACATCCAAGCTGCAGTGTCAGCAACTGCAATATTATACCGCACACACATACGCTGTTGTACTTTGCCCGACGGTAAATCATAGGATATATTATTCATAAGCTACTTACAGTGGTGTAAAGTAAGAAGTACATTTAATCAAGTACTGTATTTAGTTTATCATTTTTAGTTTTAGTCTTTTGTACTTTACTTGAGTATTCCAATTTGTTGCTACTTTGTATTCTTCCCCACTGCAATTCAGAGGTGAACGTTGTACTTTTACTCCACTACCTTTATTTAAAATACTTCTCATATTTTGATTATTTACAAGACCCAAATAAGACTTTAGTTACACCTGGAGTAACATTCACAAGCTAACCTGCAGTGCATTTATTTAAACCAGCTGCACCTTTACAAGCTTTGTTAAACCATTAATTCATCAATTATTATAATCAAATATATATGATTATAAAATGGGCCAATTAGCATAATGACAACTTTTACTTTTGGTGCTTTAAGTATGTTTTGATGATAATATTTCCTGTATTTTCAATTGAGTAACATTTTACTTAACAGAGTATTCTTCCACAAAAGCAATTTGACTTTTACTTAAGTACAAGATCTGAGTACTTCTCCCACCTCTGGGTACTTTGTAACTTTAAACAGGTTCAGCAATAAACAGTAAGACCTGCTTAATTAGCCAAACCCAAATCCTATTTGTTGACATTCCCGTTGCCAAAGATCCCTTCAATTACCCGTATGCGATTGCGAACCAGTGCTTCTACTAAGAGGACTACTTTTCTTGTTGCTGTCAAACTCTTCCTCTTGCATAACTTAAACTCCGATACAATATTCTGAAACCGACTATAGTTGTTTGTTGGACTATTTCAATAACTTACAAACCTTTAAGTACTTGTCGTTATCTGCACCTGCTTAATCAGCGGTGATGGAGCGTAAGGAGGCGGTGTTGTTGGATGAAGCCCCGGCAGATGGTACGCAGGGAGACGCGCCGCTGTTACTCCGCACAGGTGCTTGTTGTCATGGAGGAGCAAAGATGGCGGTCCTGGCCTATAGCCTGGGCAAACGCGAAATAAATCAACATTTCACCATTAAAAATGCCAAACTGATATCGCTAGCACTCGTCAGTTTACTCCTCGTGTTCCACACAGCTTCGCGGTACTATGGAGGTGAGTGGTTTATTAAAGTTTCTGTTGAGCAGACAGGGAAACACTTGACATCAGCTAATGCTAATGTTAGCTAGCTGTTTGTGTCTGCGAGTACTTATCTTGCGGGTCATTACAGTGCTGTTATACAGTGTTGCGTTTAGAGGTGAGACATGTAGGTTACATGTCTAAGACAATGCGAATAAATGGTGCCATGTATAGACTTTCATTCGCCGTTGGTCACTTAACTGGGAAGACTTAAATCGGCTTTGTCTGGCTAGCTTAGCTGGATAACGCTAACACTGCATTTGTTTACTGTGTTTACATGCTCCTGTCAGGACACACTTTGTTACAGCAGGGGAAGACATGTTTGGGTTGATGGAGTTAACAATTAACACAATGGGATATTTATTATTTTTAGATATTGTCAATTCCGTTTAGTACAAATATGCAAGCTAAACCGTCGATAAAGCCTGGCAGTAATTATATGTAGTAACAGAAACAAACTGTAGTCTGTAGTTTAAGTGGTTTATGTCTGAGTTCCTTAATATGTTCGTGTTGGCTTTGTCGTATAAAGATGTGCTGTATTGATTAAAGATGAACAATTTCCATGTCTAACAGTTTGGATCTCATTGTTCTTTTCACACACCTTACGACTAATGACAGCCCCTCCTTTGGTTATAAGTGCATATAATCATAAACACGCCTCCGGTTCGGGTTGCATAGAATGGACTTTGTTCATGTTAAAGGATAGGAAACTCGGACCACTGTGTACACACTAATAGCAACTGTTTCTCCTGGTGATGACCCTTCATGTCCACGTATCTCTCCAGCCCCCAAACCCTTGGTTTTGCCTCTTTCTATAGTTTGATTCTGTTGCTGGTGGTTCCATTCATTTTGCGCACAAATGAATAGCTGGAGAGATTTATGGTGGAGCTAAATTGCTGATGGCTTTATTTTGTACTATGGCCCCTTGCTGAGCCCTGTATTGTATTCTAGTCTTTTGACAGCACTGGATGAAAAGACAAGGTCCTATTGAGACAGCAGGTTTTAGTCATAGTGACAGAGAAACTATGAGTGAAAGCAAGAGTAGTGTTTTTTTGTTTGGTCTTATTGGGGGGTTCTCTGTTTCTTGCCTTCAGGCGGAGACTCGTGTGAATGGCTGCTGTCCAGAGGACGATACCTGGGGGAGAACGTATGGCAGCCGTATGGCTGCATGATGCACAAATACAAAAGCAAGTGAGTCACTCTAACTGGGCATTGTCACAATATCTACAGTACCTTTGAGACAAATATGAACAAAGAAGTGGTTGGGAATTATTTTTTGGGTGTGTCTGTCTGTAAGGGTTGATGGGTAATTTCGTCATAGAAAAGATTGTAGAGTAGGAACCACCCGGAACTTGAATGATTGCTATCTGCAGTTGTTGTGCCTCACAGTTTAGAGATTCCTCACTGTTATTTTTGTCTTACAGTGAAGCCAACACCTGCCTTGCTCAAAAGCGAGTGGTCTTTGTGGGTGATTCACGAATCAGGCAGCTATTTTACTCCTTCATCAAAGTTATTGACCCTGAGCAAAGAGAAGTTGGAAACAAGGTAATTATGACAAGGAGTGCCATACAAACCATACACACTGATCACCATATAAACCCAGCATTTTTCCATTTAAAGTGTTGAGGGTTCACAGCATACAGTTATTCAGATGTTAAGCATGCCTTTGAGCAAAAAATATCCTAAAAAACGTGATGAACTTAAAGTATTGGATCAAACCATTATATTGAAGGTACCAACCAAAGTCTTGTTTGGAATTGCAGGCAGAGACTAACCAATGTGCAATTAGTTTGCACTTCAAATCCTCAACAAAAGATGCAGCACTAGTATGCATGGCAATCACGCAGCAGCCGTCACTATTTTATTTACTTATCTAACTTTCTGTAGAGAAATAGAGGAACACTATTTGCCTAACAGTCTTCCTCTCTGTCTGCCCGTCCACATGTCATGTCTGCAGCATGAGGACATTTCCTTTCTCCACAAAAGTTCCTCTGTCAATGTGGTAAGCTATTTTTGGATGTGTTTTTATCTCTTTTTCTCAGCCTGTAAAATCATTCTCTGATTCAACATCTACGCCCTCTTTGTGTGTAGGAATTCTTGTGGTATCCAGAGGCAAATAATTCCATGAAAGAGCGATTGGTATCATGGACACACGTAAGTGTAATCGTTAACTGTTATTAAAAGTAGGGACCATTATTAAACGGGTTGAAAACCTAACATTGCCTTGGGGTTATAATATGAGTATGATTTTCTTTTTTAACTTCTCTTTTTTTTGCAGGAAGGTTCATTAAAGCCAGATGTTGTCATCCTTGGAGCTGCAACAGTAAGCTGTATAAATGAGTGATTTGCAATGCCTGCATATTTCATATTTCAAAAACAAGGTGGTGTCAGTTATGTCAATCTTAATCTCTTCAATGAATCCATTCACCACAGTGGTCCATCAAGTTGCGCAGTGGCAGCAGCGAGACGCTGCAGCAGTACAAAGTCAACCTGACAGCCATCGCTGTGCACCTGGAGAAGCTGGCTGACCATGGAGAGGTGTACTGGGTTCTGCAAGGTAAAGTCAGCTTCATTTATGATCCGTCACCTAGGTATTGCTGCCTGTTCTCTTTACCACAGTGGTAAGTGTCTGATGTGATGACTACATTTATAATAAATGGGATTGCAATAGATTTCTGCAGGAATGTGCGGATAGAGTTAGAATATTTTTTTAAATGAATTTCCCTTGTCTGAAAGCCAAAGGGTCAGATATTTGAAACAAGGTCTTTGGTTAACAGAAGCGTAAGATATTTGTACATTTTGTTTTACAACATACAGTCTGTCAGTAAATACCTCACTCGTGCATATGAGTGGCGTTGAAGTAATGCCAACATGGTGTAGTTTGTTTATACCGTATACGTTTATTTGTGGAGGGAACCAGGGCAATGCTCACTTGGGTGTTGACATAAAATAAAGGTCATCCTAACCTCTCTGTATTCCTGCCTTTGATGGAACAAAACATTGGTTCTGAAGTGCTCTCACAGGCAAGATGGTTGGGTGCGTCAGGGTATTATAAGGGCTACAGTGTCCCAATTTCTTAAGTTGTAGTGTTGTCTGATACGTTTACAGTCTGGTAATTTTATGGGTATCTGTTCGTACTGCATAAAACACCTTCACACCTGTCTCCTGTAGACCCAGTAAATGAGGAGGTGTTGAGTGAAAACAGGAAAATGATCACTAACCAGCAGCTGGAGCAGTACAATGAAGCAGCGGCAGACGTGCTGAACAGCAGCAACCGTAACGGCCGGTCCCGGGTCAAGCTGTTGGCTGCGTCCCGTCAGGCTGCCCTGGAAACTATCGCCCAGTCAGACGACGGCTTGCACCTGCCCGAAAGCACCAGGAATGTGGTAAGCAGGATTTATTTTGATTTAAGATTATCTCTTGGCATTAGACATACTCAATGGTTCATGTTCAGATGTTAGATGTTTTTTTTTACTGTAGGACTTGAGGAGAATGTGTATACCATGTTGTTGATATTTTTCCTATTTCAGTTAAGGATCTAAAAACGTTCTCCCCTGTGTAATCCTCCTGTCAGGGTGCCATGGTCCTCATGAACTCTGTCTGCAACAAGATTCTGAGACCCATCGATGGTTCCTGCTGCCAGACGGTGCCGCCCCCAAACCTCCTGCAGAAACTTTCAGCCTTCTTCTTTCTCGGCTCGGCCGTGGTCTTGGTCGTCCTCCACGTCCTCGGCAATAACCGCCACCGCCGCCCTGTGCCCCCGGACGTGGAGAGCCTGGAGGAGAAGAAGCCGGCGAGTGCAGCTGCCCCTCCTGGTTCCAAGACGCTGTTCAAGGCCCTCTGCAGGATGGGCATCATCATGGGCTATTTTTATCTGTGTGACAGGGCAGATGTGTTCATGAAGGAGCAGAAGTTCTACACTCACTCCACGTTCTTTATTCCTCTCGTCTATATAATTGTCCTGGGAGTGTTCTACAACGAGAACAGCAAGGAGGTGAGACGCCGCCCAGATATTATCTGCTAATCTAACCGTTCCTCATGTTGTTATTGGCAGTGTAAAACATAAGAAAGGCATCTGTGCTTTTTTAAAAAATTGTCGTAAAAAGAGAGAAGTACAATTTATTTAAAATGTACTTTGTTGGTGAGACAAGTTTATGGATTAATGATTACGTTGTATTGATTGTTGTACAATGAAATATCCATTTTTTAATTTTTCAAACAGACCAAATTTCTTAACCGAGAGCAAACGGACGAGTGGAAAGGCTGGATGCAATTGGTCATCCTCATCTACCATGTATCTGGAGCCAGCGCTGTGAGTCCTCAATATGAATAATATTCATTCATTTGGGAGTAGCCTTATTTTAAACAATGTATTCTCATATTTGACGTAAAACAACATTTTCTGTCTTCCAGTTCCTTCCGGTGTACATGCATGTGCGGGTGCTGGTGGCAGCGTACCTTTTTCAGACCGGCTATGGACACTTTTCCTTTTTCTGGCTGAAAGGAGATTTTGGACTGTATAGGGTGTGCCAGGTGAGTTTACAGTCACTAATACTTCAAGCACGATCTTTATCAGATGATACACAAGAGACTCAGGAGTGTGACTTCATAATACCTTTATATGATCCTGCTCTTTCTGTGTAATATCCATGTGCAAATTTGCTCTCCAAGTTCACATCCGAGCATAATAAACATTAACTGACCCCGGGAAATCATGAATACCATCATATTAGTGATCATAAACAGTTATATTTGGTCTGGACCATTATCTGTGATGCAACGATTGACCTGTTTATGTTTTTATGTTCGTTTCACTTCAGGTCCTTTTCCGTCTCAACTTCCTGGTGTTGGTGCTGTGCGTGGTAATGGACAGACCCTACCAGTTTTATTATTTTGTCCCATTGGTCACCTTCTGGTTTGTCGTCATCTACGCCACGATGGCCCTGTGGCCTCAGATTCTCCAGAAAAAGGCTAACAGTAGGTGTCGGAATGGATGCACGTTTAAAAACGGTTGCTTTTATTTTGCACTCAATTGCGTTATAGGCTTGGAAGGAAGTCCTGGAATATGTCAAATACGCCTTAATGTTCCTACTCAATAAATATGATGCCGCTCAAACATGGCAGCTGGAGGGTTGCATTTAAAACAAACCGCTTCGCTCATTCCTGTCTTGTTTTCTGAACAGGCAGTGGCTTTTGGCACCTTGGGATCTTGGCGAAGTTACTGGGCCTCCTGACAGTTATCTGCGTCTTTGCCTTTTCCCAGGTGGGTGAATTTAAAGCGGTCACATTTGAGTTTATAAACCTTTATAAAACAGTAAGCACAATTACATTTACAGCGTTGTTTCAAGTTCAATAAAACTGTGATCGAATGCATTTGTTATTGATATCAATGAATGAGTGACTATGTCTTCATTTAATAAAACTGTCCCTATTTGTAGAATCATCATAGTTTTACTTGGTTTGATTGTTGTTTGAAGCCCTATTTAGTATTGTGTTGGTGTCCAGGGTTTCTTTGAGCACATCTTCGGTGTGTGGCCGATCTCCACGCTCTTTGAGCTGCACGGAAGCATCCACGAGTGGTGGTTCAGATGGAAGCTGGACCGATTTGTAAGTCAAATGCTTTTTCGCTCCAGTTGCTCCCTTCTGTAGTAGTCAGGATTTGCATTTACACATTCTGAGGAATATGAAACGTTGCAGATTATAAAAAGCTTTGTAAAAAAGAGTTTTGATGTGACAATATTTGTTTTGTAGGCGGTGATACACGGCATGTTTTTTGCCTTCCTGTACCTGGTGCTACAGAAGCGCATGTTGCTGTCGGAGGGCAAAGGAGACGCTCTCTTCTCTCCCAAGATTTCAAACGTGCTCCTCTTCCTCTCTGTCGTCTTCTTCATTGTAAGACTCTTCACAGTACTGAGGATTAGATTCATTATTTTTGTTTGCTGTCCTCTACTCCCTCTTTTTGCTACCCCTGTTCACATCACCTACCGTTTCGTTGCAGTCGTCGCTTGAAACTAGTTAACCTAACTTCTTCTTTCCCTTTATGTTTCTAGACGTATTCCATATGGGCCAGCAGCTGCAAAACCAAAACAGAGTGCAACGAGATGCATCCATACATCTCTGTGGTGCAGGTAGATTCTTTTATCTGTCCTTCTTTCATGTCAGAAGTGCATTTTATTGTTCTGTAGTTATTAAAGCAATGTGTTTGTCTCGAGAAATAAGGCTGGTGCAACAACAAGGGACTTTCCTTCTTTCAGTGCTAACAATCGGACTTGTATTACCACTGGGTAAACTGTTGAAGTTATAGAAGAGCTGACGAAGAACATAGTAAAGACGCAGTGTTATAGGACTCCTTATCTATCCTTCTACTTAAAAGAATGTCTCATAAAAATGGTGTCCTCTCTCTTCTCGCAGATTTTGGCCTTCATTCTCATCAGGAACATTCCTGGCTACGCCCGCTCTATATATAGCTCTTTCTTTGCCTGGTTTGGCAAGATCTCCTTAGAGGTAAGACATGTATTACTGCAACTAAATTGCCAGCTCTGTGGATAATTATAACGATAAACCCTATTTATATTGCACAAGATAAAATAAAATAGGTAGACAAGCAGTTATAAAACAGTCTTACTGGATACAGCAGTGAGAAAACAAGCTGCCTATGAGGAAAATAAAATAGTTTGATGATCAAAGTTCAGAGAGGACTTTGCACACAGCAAGGTGATAAAACAATCAACAACATAATTATAATGTCTCTACATAGTGCCATATAAAAGATCTGCTGTTACACAGGGCTGGGTAAAACGATAACATCAATGAGGATCCGTAATCCTGCTAAGATAAGGTCACACTGTGAAAAAGTGTTGAAGCAGAACCAATAAATCATTGGACTTTCTTTCTTATAAGCTCTTTGTGCGAGCTCCCTGGAGGCAACCAAGTGAAATTGCACACATTTATGTTCCTCACTTTTCATTATGCTCCTTTTGTCTCCCCCAGCTGTTCATATGCCAGTACCACATCTGGCTGGCAGCAGACACCAAAGGCATCCTGGTCCTGATCCCCGGAAACCCTTCCCTGAACATCCTGGTCAGCACCTTCATCTTCGTTTGCGTGGCTCACGAGATCTCCCAAATCACCAACGACCTGGCCCAGGTGGTCATCCCCAAAGACAGCGTGGCCCTGCTGAAGCGACTGGGGGCCGTGGGGGTCTTCACACTGGGAATGTTGCTGCTGTCTCGGGGCAGTCACCCAACACCCGGCGCCTGATGGTAACATCACTTGGTGGTGAGGGGAAGACTCGCTAAGCCCCTTTTTTGAGGTTCAAGTGAGGTAAAGTCCCCAGACAGGAGCAGCCCCGGTGTTCTAGCTTACTGAGGGCCACAGGAGGCGACCTCAGTTGTGTAAAATGCCAGCACAGGGGCCCGGGGGAGGACAGTGTCTCTCTCCTGGCCTTGTCTGAGCAGAGTACTCTATGACCGCTGTGAAAGTCGCACACTGGATAATAAAAAAAGAGAAAAAAACAAAAAAAAAACAGTAGCTCCATTCAGGGCCAAGTGCAAGAGAGGAAGACAAATACACAGTGTACATTATTTGGATTCATGAGAAAAACAGCGGGGGAAATTGATGTGGGATTTTATGTAAAACAAAGAGGTCTTCATTCAAGACCTCGCGCTTGCTGTGTGAATCTTTTTGCAGCGTTGCTCCTATTTAGCCACACACTAATAAGATGTTTATTTTGTCACATTCAATTCTTCCTATCATTTCTCCACCCGGGAGGGATCACTAGGCACATACTCCGTCCATATGGCAGTAGCAGTTGAAGGTGTTTTCACTCAGGAGGATCCATAATCTACTTATTCAGATATCAAAAAAAAGGAATTGTTACAATGTGCTGGTTTCTATGATCAGCATAACTTTGTACAGTATTTCTGTCAACTTTAAAACAGTTAGATATCTGAACATGCAAAATATGGACCAACAGCTCACAACAGCCGAACTTCGGAGTGCAATTGTTAAATGTTGAATAATCCCTCACATGTTTTTGCTAATGTTTTTGTGATTTTTGAAATGTTGGCCTTGTGATGAAAGGTACTGTGGTCACCTGCTGTAGCTCTGAAATTCTACGTGATATGTACAGTATTTAATGATTTAAATTAAGCGTATATTTTATACAGGGTTTTTATTTGTTCTTCTTTTGCGCTTTGTTTTATTTTCTACTCTGCGCGCATGACTGCTGTTTGTGAAGGAAGTATTACATGAATAATTTGTGTACCCATCCCAGCATCTCATAGATGATCACTTGCCTCAGAGACGCATTGCGGAGGTTGAGCCTTTACAGTCTAATCCTCGTCTGTCCTGTTAGCTCGCTTCATAGTCTGTGTATATTTGTATGATAGAGTGAAAGACTTTATTTTATACAGCAATGCTTTAGCAGTGTTTTTAGTCCTCTTTGATTGCCGTTAAAAAACTTGCCTCTTAGCTCTGGTGGAGTATGTACCGCCTTGCACATGTTACTGTAAAATAGCAAATCTAGCTAAGTATAAATCCTCCATGTGCGGGCACAGACGGTGAATTCTTTAAATCAGTGAGTAGGGGGTGGGGAGTGATTTTCTTGGACTCTGCATCTCACCTTTAGAGCCTCTCTCTGGCTTAAACATCTAGCCTGTGATCATCCGTCAAACACTGCGTCACTGCCAACATCTGAAAACAACTACTTTGTGATGCACTGACTGAGCTAAAAAGGCATATTACAAACAAATATTGTATATTTTGACAAATGGGTTATGTAGCTTTGCCTATATATCCTCACAGACCTTTACTGTAAGAGATGATCACTTGTATCTGTTCAGCTTTGCAGTGAACTCCAATGCATAACAAGAGTTTAACATGGTACTAAGTTCAGACACTTTAGGTACCGGAGCACATTTGTATTGGGTAATTTAAATGTTTGTCATTTGGCAGATAAAAAAAAACCGAGTTGTACAATCCAAGCTGTATTGCTTGTGAATTCTGAGTTTCATGTTTGGTCTACCATGAGGTCGTAAAGGGTTGCTTTGTTATTTCCTTTCTACACATTTATAGAGATTATTTTTAAAGGAAACATATGGGTCCACAAAGAGTTACCTTCTTCTTTAAAGTAGAACAATTTGTTGATTTTATTTGGGGCTTCTTGTCGTTTATCTAACAATGTGCAGGTTCCGTTGTACTCTCCAACGGAATAAGATTGAAGTAAATTTGTAATTTCTATAACCAGTCATCAGCTGACAGTTTTAAATGGGAAAGGCATTTTAATGTCGCAATTTCCACAACTGTGTGAAGATAACTGATCGGTTTCCTCGTCTCTTACTGATCAACAGCTATACATTTGGTAATTGTTTCAGGCCTTAACAGATCCTTCTGTCGTGTAAAAGCAACAACTATTTATACCCATGTGCAGCAGGGCCTCTTTGAGATATGTTACATGTTCAACGTTTTGTGATGTCTTAAAAATGTGAAATGTATCCATATTATTTATAAATGCCTTTATTCTGTACATTGTTAAAAATACCTTCATAAAATGTGTTTTTTTTCGACAAAAATATACCTTTCATGTAATTCCTCATTCCTAGTGTCTTGTTTATTATTGGGACAACAGATTCATCCAGGAGAAAGGAATGCTTTTGAAAGGATTTATTGTTATCATGTGACACATGATACATATTATAACACATGACAACTAAAGCATGTCATGTAAAACTCCCTTTTCCTCGAGAGGTCCATTGTGCAAAGCAAGTATTAATTAAAACAGTCTTAACATTTACAAATACATTATTTCAAAATATTAAAGTGTACTTTAGAAATCATTACGCTGTTTTTGATCAGTCAGACTCTCTCCTGGAAGTGTAAGTGCATATGGACAATAAAGACACTTCTGGGGCATGCAGATTGGCACAAATGTTAGAAAAAACAAAGATATATATGAATATGAAATCAAAAACTCTAACACCGTTGTCGCTGGTCACAAATTCATTGCTTCGGCCACCTTTCTCTCCTCAGGAATACCATTTACCTGGAACAGATACAGATGTTGCTTTATAACACTTTATCGGCTAACACCAAGTAAAGTAAGCTGTCAGTCTTTTTGAGTAGAAGAGATGAGCTGACTGCAGCACCTACCTCCAGCCTTCGAAATGTTGACATGACATAACTATCTCCTTTGTTAGCAGTGAACAGAGAGAGCAGCAGGTTAGTGATAGAGCCGTCATGCAGCTGAACGCCACGCACACAAGGGGGCGCTCACACTCCACATGTCTGGGCGCTGATACACAAGAGGAAACGCTATCATGCCTTTTATCTTTAGGAGCTGTAGCAGAATGATTTGCTCTCAAAAATCCATATCCAAATGAATGAAGTCCGGATGCTTGTACTTCAACAGTGATGCAGGAGAGAGATAGTCTAAGGTCAGGCTGATGTTGACAACAAAATATCTCCAAAGACTGCTATATATTATTGTCCGTACGGAGTCACCTTATTCAATGTTAAATATGTCAGAACACCTCCATGAAAACTAGTCGATGCTTAAGTCTTGCTCATGTAACTAAACACTTCATCTGCATCTTTATTAGATATTTATTATTATGAACTATTAAATATTACACATTCAGATGGAGTGAGGCCTACTCTACAAACGTAGTTACTCACCTGATGGCCGTTGCTGTGGTATCGTAATCTGGTTTTGCAGATTCCTGAAATTACAACAAAGATATTGTGGTCAACAGACAGACCCTACATTCCCAGAGCCTTCAGTATCATGTGTTGTACTTATATTAGCACATTTTTCAAGCCCATTAGGAAATATCATGGGACAGCTTGAAACTTTTAAGCTCTAGTCATATTTTCTAAAGGCCTGCTGCAGCTTTAGCTGTAAACAAGGCACTGTTAGAAGCAGATTAGACAGTAATGGTATTGTTTTGACTTATATTTTCCCCCTATATAACGACTCGTATAAGCCATACATCTGCGTGCCTGCTAATAAGCCCATGTGTGCATTCATTCACATTCTGCAAAACCACACGTGCATTTCCCTCCTCACAAACACCAATCCTCTTTAAACTCACGTCTGTGTCTGCATGAGGGGCATGCTGGTCGTCTCGTAGTTGTCGGGGTGGATGGGCGGCACCACCTCTCCGCTCACTGGGTTGAAAACGGGCAGGGTGGAGAGGGGCCAGGAGATCTCCCGGTTCTTAGACATGCTCCGCAGCTCCTTGGAGGACTTCTGGATGGAGTTGTGGTGAACAAGCTGGATGCTGGAGAGGGGAGAGGCAGTGAAGTTTACATGTTTTGTAGCTTGTGTTGTTGGTGTCATCTTGAAACCCATTTAAAATAAGTTGATATGCAATCTGAATCTGCTACGGGGAGCTCTGCACTCAACTCATGCATGCAATAAAACCTGCCTTACTGCTCTGAGCTCAAAATACGTTCTTAGTCTTCCAGATGTATGTTTTTCCAAGCTGTTGTTACTGAATTACTAATCATTTTGAGCAGCCCGTTGAATGAATGGATGTCAACACACAGATGAGCACATGAATGGTCATGAGGAAGCTTTCAATGACAACATAGATGACAAAGCTGCAAACCAAAGAGAGATAGAGAGGGGAGGAGGAGGACAGAAACAGACCCAAAATAAAGAAAAACGCAGGAGACTTAAAACACTTACTCTGGTGTTTGCATGTTTCTTTTTTCCCTAGAAACAAAACAAAATGGATGAATTAAATACTAATATTGATAGTTAAAGAGACATCTACACACAGGTGAATGGACGCTTGGGAAAAGAAAGAGTGGAAATGGTGATGAGGGCGTGAAACATTGAGGGGGGAACGTCTCTCCCGGCCTGTAAATGATGGAGAATGATGAGAGGATTTATCGTGGATGAACGGCTATCGATGTCATGGCTATGCTTCAAAACATCAAGATGTACACGATGAAAATAAGAAGCGCTGCGACGGATATTCATGGCCAACTTAATACAAATTAATGGTAATGACAAGCTGCAATTCTAGTCCAGATTATTGCTTTTATCTAAATGTCCTACAATAAGCATCCTGTTTTTCCCATTTGATTATCATAGAGTTCTTTTTAACGGTTTCTGTTCGCTCTCCTCAAATGTTTGCTGGAGTGTCTGGTGCATAAAAGAATTAGACCGAGCACACTTACAACCCTTCCCGACGGCAGCACATAGTGTAGCCGAGGATGAAGAGGAGGACTAGTGCCACGGCGGAGGGAACAGCCAGCGTGATAAGGAAGTCTGAAAAGTAGTTCCGGATCATCAGAGTCTCAGAGGGGGGGTCGTATACCCCAAATTCAGGCAGGATCCCGTTGCCCGGCTCGGGACGGGTTATGTATACTGGCACTACTTTGTTGATGTCAACCTGAAGAAATAAGGTGAAGTTAATTCAGCATTTCCCTCGTGCCTCAGCATTTAAGGTTTTCAATTCAGGGAAATCTGTCCAATCCTCACCAGAGAGATCTTACACCAGTCTATGTTAAACTGAGCTCTGAACTTCTTGTCACAGCTGATGGCGGGCTCCATCTCCTGACTGCAGCGCAGCTGGTTGTGTGGGCTCTCCACCTCCCGCAGGCACGACGAGAAGGGGACATCGGCACCAACCATCACATACACTCTGGGGAGGAGAAAGAGAAATACAAAGCGTGAGGGGAGAAGATGGAGCGTCATTTTGCATCATTATGCTGGCTTGATATACAGTCATAGAATTTCTCCTCCACTGAGCACACTTATATATGCTTTCATCTTCTTCAAATGTCAGCATGAATTTTAGTTGCACATATTATGGCAATTCATGTGGGCTATTCCCTGAACACACACTGACGGTATCTGATGGCGAGTGTACTGTGGATCCCCAGGGCAGCAATTAAATGAAAGTCCAAGTATGTTTTGAGTGGGCTGAAAATATAAGAAATGTGTTTGATTGACAGATGTGAAGAGGTGGAGAAACCTGAGTAATCAAGAGGTATTAAACCCAATAACACTAATCCTGCACTTTTACAATACAAAACTTAGAGTGCTTTAAAATTAGCCTCGAAAGAAAACTGATATAGCCGTTCCTTGATAAGCTTTATTTCAGTATTAAAAACTTAAATCCGGCCAAACCCTAAAAACCCTTACCCTTCCTTCAGGTTGTTGATGGGCAGAGGCACGCGGCCGCCACGGTCTAGCGCTGAGGTGATGTTGATGGCGTTGAGGCGCTCAGGCTGCCATACGTTCTTCACCGCTCCCAGAAAGTCCCCCAGCACCTCACTGGCCAGCATCTCCTCCACGTTCATGTTTTTGATGTAAAACTCCGCCTGGAAAGGTAGGGGGAACTCTGTGGATAGAGATGAAGAGGAAGAGAGTCTTAGAGATAAGGGAGAATACGGTGAATGGCAGTGAGATGAGGGAAAGGGGAGACAGGAGGGCAGCCAGAGAGGTGTTCTGCTGACTAAGACATCATAAATAAATAATCGCTGATGCTGAGATGAGACTGCTACACTCTGTGACGATTTGGCTTTTGTCTGGGGCCAGATGGCACATGACATCACAGAAAAGGGGGAGTGATGTCACGATAGCGGCGCGAACATCTGCTAAGCGTTCAACCAATTCGGATCATATTGTGTACTGCATGTAGCGCGACCGGTCAACCAGCCGTGGTGCAAACAAACAGATGTTAGGAGCAGCCACACAGACGAAAAAAGAGACGGCTGTTGCCTATAGATGTGCTGTAATGATTTATACACGTAATTTGTGGCACCACAGCAGCTGCAATATATAATACCTGTTAATCATAACCAACTTGTGATAATTGCCATTATTTTAGCCAAAAAGACTCCAAAATGTAACAAATATTCTCGCCACAAGGTTTTAGGCAGAAAGGGTTTGTGTATTATGAACTGTAAATATGGAACAGATGGGTTGATCAATCCCATATGTGATTTTTCTTTAATAATGATTGATGAGTTCTTGTTGACAAGAGTAATCAAAGGCCACATTTTCTCCTCAGGGAAGATTCTAGCACTGAGTGTGCCCGGAGGATTTAATCAGAGAAGTTGCACAGTCTGATCTGTGTTTGCTCTAAGCCCCCCTGCTGGCGCCTCTTACCTTCTGTGCCCATGATGTTTATGACCAAGTTGTGCCGTGCCGTCTCGAAAGTGCGTCGGTTGTAGGCGGTAATCTGCGACACACAGGGGTGAGAGTTTAAGCCCAGATCAGGGCAGCTTATATGGCAGCCGCGATGTGGAGGAAGCTGAGCTAGAGACCCTATGCAGGCTCTGTACCCAACGGAGACCCCGTATAGAGGCACATGTGCCGCTAGGAACGCTAAGCCTTTTGGGAACAGAATTTCTACAGTAGCTTATGGGGGACAAAGAAAGCATAAGAAAACATAATGGAATTTCAGTTTAAAGACTCAAAGCGCAACGCTGTACTGTTCTACTACTAAATCGGCCTGTGCTCAGAAAAAAATCAATTCAATGTGTGCCTTGACTACAAAAGTGTGACTCTGTCTTACATTTTAAAGTCCAATGATTTTAATTTAATGCTTTCAGGTGTCACTTTTCCTTCACATATAAATCAGAAACACAAATCCCTCCATCTTTTCTCTTTTTTCACATGAAAAGCGCTCCAACCACCCACCTCTATGACGGAGGGTTTGCCGACATGCTCTGCGGTGGGGGAGCCGTAAAGGACCCCGTCGCTGTGCTGCGTCCGCTGGATGTAGCGCAGCCAGCCCGGCCTGTCGGGGTAGCCCATCAGGTTGGTGTTGAAAGTGATCGGGTCATTGCTGGACTCACCTGAAGACAGAGCAGTTAAATGAGGGGGTGACTCAGGGCTCTGTTATGGGTCACCGGCAATTCAGTAATGTACATTTAGAACCATTAGCTGAAATGGGAATGCATTGCCAACAGCAGCTAAGCATCTTTCTTCCAGTGAAATGTGACGAATGGACAGTGCTGCATTCATACAGTGCACTGACTGTGCCAACAACTAGACCGTACAAATGTTTTAGTCATTACGATGTTTAAAAGTGTCAAAACTATTAATCTGCGTAGAATGAGAGGGTGTCATACCTGCTTTTGGGTAGGGAGGAAATTCTCCTTTGAAATACTCTCTCTCTAGAACATGGACGAACAGCACTCCTGCAGATGGGTAGACGTTACGGTCTGCATGCGATCTCGACAAGATGGTGACCACTGAAATGCAGTTTTCAAAACAGAAAGGAAATGAGCTTCGGAAAAGCAGACATTTTTTTGCATTTTTCTTTGTTTTGTTCATCATTAATGATCTGCCAGAAGCACTAATTACAAAAGAAGTGTAGGCGTTAACGGAAGTGAAAACTGTAGAAGCAAACACTGGGGTTACTAGCACCTGCCAAACCACTGCAAACTTTGAGAATCAATTCTGCTTGCAAAGTTACATTTGTCTTCTTTTCTTGCCTGGCTTCCAAATGGTCTTTTTGTCGTAAATGCATCCACTTTACACAGAGATGCAGTACAGAAACAGCCAAGTGTGAAGGGGTTTAAACCCAAATGATAAGGTGCTGGAAAGACTATGATTTTGTTCAAAATGCTAAACCAGAACAATAAATCTCAGGGCCGAAGAGGTACTGTGAGTAAAAGCAGCAGTAATGAGAGTCATTCAAAATGAACGGAGTTGTTTTTATGCCCACCTCCCACTCTGTCTCCATTATGCTCTCTGTTCAGCCCCACTCTATTTCAAGCACTAACATTTAGTCTTTATTCGTGAAGGGCATTTCTAGTCAAATGGCAGCCCCTTTACAAAATGTACACAATGTAAGACTGGAGGTTATTTGAAAAGCTCTCTTCTTCTTTTTGCATCTTTCCCTTTTACTATTTCCTGTTATTTTTCTGGTTTTCTTTTAACCACCAAGCGTTTTTGTGCAGCATTTCTGTATCCTTATTTTATTTCCCACTCTCTTCCCCTCAGTGGGAGGGCAATCAATTTTTAATCACCATGGGAGATTGAGTGTACGAGGAAAAAGAGAAGAAAGAACGAGTAGACAAAATAACAAGAGGAGGGGAGGAAATATGGAGATCCTTGCTATGAATTGCCAGCGTAGTGAAAGAGAATTTGAACTGCTCTCGCTTGCAGACACATAACTCCAGTCACATAAAGCAAATACAAGAGATGGGAAAGCTATGCGTGCCTTTCCACAGAGAAATATTTCAGATTTATATCCTGCTTCATCTTCTGAATTAGCATCAAACCAACATATTCTACATAAACATAAGGCCTCGTAGAGCCCCGTCTGTGAGCCCTGTACTTGTCTTGAGGTGGATTTCCAAGGAGAGTCTCCGCTGAACAGAGTAATAGAGCAGGATTTACATCTTAATCCGTCTCCATGAAAGAGGAAGTCAGTATGTGATCTTTGGTTGTTAAGCGTTATCTATTACCAGGGTGCACAAAGGGGTTATAAAAGATTAGGTGACACAGTAAGCTGCAGATTACTAAGGAAGTCCACATCTACAAGACCAGCTTGAATAACTGCAATCTAAGAGCAAAGATGAGCTGCTGAAGTTATAAAACAGCCCTGTGTGTATGTTAAACTGTGCTACATCTGTGTGGCTGCAAGCAGAAGCTCAACCAGCCATCTATCTGATATCCCCGAGGGCTCCGTCACAGTAAGATACAATCAATAGCATTTAGAGGCTAATAAATGCGGTGTTACTTAAAGAAACCTGAGGTTATAATACCAACCACACCTCTTTCTAAGAACAGATGGAGGGAACTACCTGAGCATGACTAATCCAGGCCATATCTCCCTGCTTTTCCTGCACCCATGGCATTAAGATATAGTTTATTTCAAAGACCAAGAGTAAAACCTCATTCAGTTTCAGCACACCACAGCGTCCTCTGTGGTGACTTAAGTCGATCCCACTCTGAATGCACACGCTCGGATTCTATCACCCGACCCGTTGGGCCTCATCAATTCTCCCCTACACAAAAGACCAGTCACACAGAAGGTCAAGTACCAGCTATTCTGTTCTGCTCAGAGACCAACTGGATGTGGTGTAAACATTTGTGGCACGTCCACCGATGAGACATACAAGGGAGCCCAGATGGCCTGGTCTCACCTAATGGTTTTAGGAATAGGAAATTACCTATGGGATTTGAAATCTGTTTTGGCCTATCAATATTAAAGCTTGTATTGAACAGCAAGTGTTTGGGCCTAACACAAGCTGGCAGCCCAGTATCAGCCAGTCTCACCTACATGATCCTATTGGGCTGTGGTTCACCATCAGCTTCAACTGCAGCCACTTCCATCCAACAAGATCACTGACTAAGCTACACCGAGGCTCTGCTAATAGCATCAGATCTGCTTAATTGTAGTGGGCTGACTTTGTGCCAAGCCTTCTCGAGATAATGGACTACAACACTCCTACTAAACATAATACATTACTAATTAAAGGTTAATACTGGACTCTCCAATGAACATGTTAGCTCCCGCTGCAGATCAAATGTAAAAAAAGGATTCTGATAAACACTACAAACTACATTTCCCTGATAAGTGGGATCATATACAGACTAGTCTGTACGTAATATCTGTACATTGCACATTGTTCTGGTAAACTGAAACACTTTCACTTATTAGTAGATAACTGCGTTGGGGGCAGGAGTAAATGCCTAACCAGATTTTTTATTATTTTCGGGCTGACTTTGGACCGGCTGACGTCCCAGGAGTGACGCCATTGGCACTGTAAGGGAATAAACCATCATTGTCCGTTTAATGGTTTTAGTAAACGGAGGACTCAAACTAGGCGAGGCAGTGGCAAAGAAGGGATGTCCTTTAGTTTTGTTGAATCAGCTTCATATTTGCACGTTGTCTTGGTCAGGCGGAATGCATGTGCTTCTTTGGAGTTTAGCACGGAAGCACATACAACAAGGATCGCTACTGTTTGGACAACAGCTTTGGTTTTCTGCACATGTGTTTGAGTTTTGTTCTTTACACAGACCTGGAAGTGAAAGTAGTCTGTGTCACAACAAGCAGAAGGATGTTGCTTAGGAATAGAGTCGACATGTAACAGCCAGTTCAATCTTATAGCACTCTGTTAAGGTAAGTAAATCACCGATTTGTCCAAAAAGATTAAATGTACTAGTATCAGGTTGAAATAGAAAATATACTTTACCTTTGTCTCCTAGTTAATGATTCAGGGTAAATTCTACTTCTAACGAGGGAAACGTTAAGACATTTTAATTCAGTAAAGTGTTACAGGTAAAGTAATTGGGTCAAATCTGTGGGACAGCTGACACAAAACAATAATGCCAGTATTATTTGGAAACCAGTTGAGCATGTCACTGTGTTATGATGGGGGAGGGGAAAGCGGGTCAACACATGAAGTGCACCACTGCGCACACCCACTCACCATCTCTGTACAGGGTTGCTCTCTGCTTCAAGCCCATGGATAGCTCCTTTTGGGCATTTCTCTCATGAAAAGTTGCATGTGTGACATCATAGGCATGCACAATGAAAACTATTGGATCAATGAATAAAGCATGAATGGAACAAGTGTGTATTAACATTATGTCTGTTGCCAGATTATGAGGTACAAAAGCCAGAAACCAAACCAAGATCTTCTAAAATGTGAGGACATGGTGCTTTCTTTGTGGAATTATAGTTAACTGAAGGTTTTTTGGGAATTAGCGTAAAATAAACATATTAACTGATGATTGAAGCAATTGTAAGTTGTACCAAAAGATAAAAGTGTGGATACTCTATTGTCTTTCTAACACAAGAATCCATGAACGCTGGTTTTATAGGTGATAGTAGGCTCATTTTGTAATTGTAAATTGATGTTAAATGGGTCCATTTGACAAGATTTATGACTCTACCATAACAAACTTCATAAAGGTTATAGTTTTTGCAAGGCTGTTGTATTAAAGTGGATTAGTTTAATTGTACACATAACAAACTATTAACTCAGAATATATTGCCATCAACAAATGTGTATTCCCAGGTGATTATGGGTAATTTAAGAGGCTAATCCGGCATTAGCTACCTAATTAGGCATTCATATGACACCTGGTCGTCTATAACACAGGCCTGCACCAAGGGAAACATGCCATCTCTCAAAGGTAATTAAAGCTGAATAAATGACAATACAGCGTATGACGTTATACAAATCCTCTATTGTTCAAAACACGTGTTTTTTTAAGTATAATGTGCAGGAACTCCAGCTGTATAACGGTAAAGCTGCCTGCTGTTAGCCATTTTTTATGTCTCCTCCCCTGCCTCTTGGAAAAAATGAGCACAGTAGCTAAACAGGGGCATGCTAACTAGCTAGCTAACTAGCATGGATCCCGCATCAAAGGCAAATAGACTGAAAATCCCCGGATATTTCCCAGGTTTTTAATCGATACGTACCCGTACCAAGCCATACCGCGACAGCTGCTGCGGACATGGTGCCTATCATCGTCGTTAATCTGACATGAAAAAGGATGTTTTATCTAATCGCCACTGGTTTTGACAGCCATAATAATAAGCATCCTGCAGCATTCCTTCCTCCGCCTCCTTCCTTCTCTTGAAACAGAGAGGCTCCTCATTGGCTCCACATCTGGATGGAAAAAGATGGTTGTCTCGTAAAGGAAAATAAGCAAAACCACGATGTGAATCAGAACATGAGCGACACGCCTTTAGTTGATGTTTCTGTGGGATGTTATTCGAGAAACATGCTGAATTGTAGTACTGTGTCTTCCTTTTATAAGTAGTGACTGATGAATGGCTGCTTTCCAGTTGTGTAAAGTAACTAAGTACATTTACTCAAATACTGTACTTAATTACAATGTTGAGAGACTTGTAGATTGCTTGAGTATTTTACCTCATTTTATAACACTTAAATGCATCAGCCTATTTTGCCAGTTTGCATAATGAGTATTTCTACTTTGCGTACTTTAAGTATATTTTGATGTGAATACTTTTTAACTTTTACTTGAGTAATATTTTAAATATTACTCAAAAGGGACTTTTACTTCTTACAGGGTATTCCTACACTCTAGCACTTGTACTTTTACTAAGTACAAGATCTGAGTACTTCTCCCACCTTTGGGCAGCATACCTTTGTAATTTCATAGCCATTATATCATTTTCTGAAAGCATCTTTTCATCGTTAGCTGAATTCAGTCATATAGAAGCGTCTCCAAATTGTTGTTTCATTTATTGTTTTGAGGATTTCCTGATAAAATTGGATAAGGAGCTGTCAAACCGACTTTCTTACTCGCATGCACAAACATGCACCATCACCTCACCAGACCATGACCCCCTCAGCCCAGCTGTTTGAGTTCAGAGACATGTTCTAGAAGTCTCCCCCCTGCAGAGACAGTCCTAGCAGACAGATGGTCATGTGTTTGGCCCCTTGGCTCCAAGTCAGGCCCGCTAAAGGGCTGTGGGACCCTTAATTCACCTCTCATGCCCCCTTGATGTCAGCTATTAGTATGGGAATCAGAGAGCACTTAAGACCTGCAGGAAAAAGGATCTTATAATTCTGGCTAACATCCAGACATTGGCTCTTATTTAATAAATTCATGTTTGGCTCTAGATTCATGGGTTCCTCTGTGGTGATAAACATGATGCTAACCAATCATCCATGCTCTGCAGTGTGAGGCTGTTATGTTCTCTCACCCTCCCTTTTATCCCCTTAAGATTATTTTTAGGTTGCTTAGCAACATCTTCACAGACGTCTTCGCCGATTGGACTGGGTATGAACGTATCACAACCATCAAGTCAATAACTGCATTAAGATGTAATGAAGACTAGCTTTACCACTTGGCAGGATTAAAAACAGCAAAATACATCTAACATCTGAAGTGATCAACGTGTACTGATGTGGATTGTGTTAGTGTTCAGTAAAGTTTAAATTAAAAAAGGTTATTTTCCTTCTTTTATTTTATTTTATTTTTTTGCTGAAAGATGCAACATGCCTGTTCTCCCCCAAAGTAAAGGCTGTTGCTAAACAGGGACAAACTGTAGCTCTTGTTAGTCTGTTTTTATAGTGGAGCAGATAAACCCAATGACACTCTTTCATATTATATTTGACTCTCCAAGTTCAAGATGTTTGGAATGAAAATTGAAGGGTCAAGTATAAATGAACAGCAGTGTTCTACTACAAATATGAAGCTTTCATTGAGTTTATTATGGATTAAAAGTCATACATAAATATGTAAATCGCATATATTGGCAGATTATTTGACATGTTTATAAATAAGATTTATTTTAAGGGATTTGAGAAGGCAACAAAAAAGTCACAAATGTCTCATTTAAATATGCGCGCTTGAATCAGCTGAATCACACTCACAATCACACTGAATCACAAAATGTCATTTCTAATGTTTCTTGTCATGTGTTGTTTAGAAATATGCAGGCAGCATTTATTATAAAACATAATCAATTATATAACTCAGTGCTGTTGGGGAAAATCACACATTTGGTTTTTGACAAAGCTTTCTTTATTATAAGGATCTATCACATGAATTCAGTCTCGTGCTTTTGGCGGTTTCTGTGGACTCTCGTGCTACATAGCTAGAACTTTAGAGCTCTAATCTTCATTGAAAGACTGCTAAAATATTAATGCAAACAGCTTCATTACGGGAAAGAGACTGCAAACTTTAGAACCCAAAGCATCTTTTGATATGCCTTTAAGTTACTCCCTTTATATTTCATTGTGTGTGTTCAGTAGCCAATTTAATAACTTGTGGTTGGATTAAGCATTCTTTTAAAAACAACTTTACCTCATTTTGCTGGCTCTACCCTTTAAACTCCTATAGGCCCCCTGGTGGTCCTCACATCACATTTTGACACCCTCATTTGAACAACCATGGCACAGCCAGAGTGGTCCATGACCCCATGTACCCCACCCAAACCCCATTGATGAACAATAAAGCAGTGA